>NC_091125.1:57985848-58293773 GCF_040183065.1 Periplaneta americana | reverse complement strand
GTTTTTGCGAGATTTTTAACTATATAAATATGAATAAAATCTACAAATTCCGTGGGATTTGTCTAATTTCTTAAAAATACGTTAAATTCATGTGGATTCACCTATATATAACAACAACTTCACGTTCGCATGCAGAGGAATATGGGTTTGTTTGTGTAAATCGTCCAATTGTAAAAATCGTCGTTTCTTGCGGTAAAAACACGATTTTGCTATAAACGTTAGTATATCCTCTATATTCCAACCGATTGTGCTAATTCTTTCACAGAGTGTTTAATATACATGATTGAACAGTATTATATCACTGGTTTCGATTTTCCCCACTAACCAAAATCTATAAAAAAAATTTCGTTTTTGCGAGATTTTTAACTATATAAATATGAATAAAATCTACAAATTCCGTGGGATTTGACTGATTTCTTAAAAAAATGTTAAATTAATGTGGATTCACCTATATATAACAACTATTTCACGTTCGCATGCAGAGGAATATGGGTTTGTTTGCGTAAATCGTCTAATTGTAAAAATCGTCGTTTCTTGCGTTAAAAACACGATATTTGCTATAAACGTTAATATAACCTCTATATTCCAACCGATTGTGCTAATTCTTTCACAGAGTGTTTAATATACATGATTGAACAGTATTATGTCACTGGTTTCGATTTTCCCCACAAACCAAAATCTTTCAAAAAATTTCTTTTTTGCGAGATTTTTAACTATATTAATATCAATAAAATCTACAAATTCCGTGGGATTTGTCTAATTTCTTAAAAAATGTTAAATTCATGTTGATTCACCTATATATAACAACAATTTCACGTTCGGATGCAGAGGAATATGGGTTTATTTGTGTAAATCGTCCAATTGTAAAAATCGTCGTTTCATGCGGTAAAAACACGATTTTGCTATAAACGTTAATAAATCCTCTATATTCCAACCGATTGTGCTAATTCTTTCACAGAGTGTTTAATATACATGATTGAACAGTATTATATCACTGGTTTCGATTTTCTCCACAAACCAAAATCTTAAAAAAAATTTCGTTTTTCCGAGATTTTTAACTATATAAATGTGAATAAAATCTACAAATTCCGTGGGATTTGTCTAATTTCTTAAATAATGTTCAATTCATGTGGATTCACCTATATATAACAACAATTTCACGTTCGCATGCAGAGGAATATGGGTTTGTTTGTATAAATCGTCCAATTGTAAAATTCGTCGTTTCTTGCGATAAAAACACGATATTTGCTATAAACGTTAATATAACCTCTATTTTCCAACCGATTGTGCTAATTCTTTCACAGAGTGTTTAATATACATGATTGAACAGTATTATATCACTGGTTTCGATTTTCCCACAAACCAAAATCTTTCAAAAAATTTCTTTTTTGCGAGATTTTTAACTATATAAATATCAATAAAATCTACAAATTCAGTGGGATTTGTCTAATTTCTACAAAAAAAAATGTCACATTCATGTGGATTCACCTATATATAACAACAATTTCACGTTCGCATGCAGAGGAATATGGGTTTGTTTGTGTAAATCGTCCAATTGTAAAAATCGTCGTTTCTTGCGGTAAAAACACGATTTTGCTATAAACGTTAATATAACCTCTATATTCCAACCGATTGTGCTAATTCTTTCACAGAGTGTTTAATATACATGATTGAACAGTATTATATCACTGGTTTCGATTTTCCCCACAAAAGAAAATCTTTCAAAATATTTCGTTTTTTCGAGGTTTTTAACTATATAAATATGAATAAAATCTACAACTTCCGTGGGATTTGTCTAATTTCTTAAAAAAATGTTAAATTCATGCGGTTTCACCTATATATAACAACAATTTCACGTTCGCATGCAGAGGAATATGGGTTTGTTTGTGTAAATCGTCCAATTGTAAAAATCGTCGTTTCTTGCGGTAAAAACACGATTTTGCTATAAACGTTAATAAATCCTCTATGTTCCAACCTAATGTGCTAATTCTTTCATAGAGTGTTTAATATACATGATTGAACAATATTCTATCACCGGTTTCGATTTTCCCCACAAACCAAAATCTTTCAAAAAATTTCGTTTTTGCGAGATTTTTAACTATATAAATATGAATAAAATCTAAAATTCCGTGGGATTTGTCTAATTTCTTAAAAAAATGTTAAATTCATGTGGATTCACCTATATATAACAACAATTTCACGTTTGCCTGCAGAGGAATATGGGTTTGTTGGCGTAAATCGTCTAATTGTAAAAATCGTCGTTTCTTGCGGTAAAAACACGATTTTGTTATAAACGTTAATATAAACTCTATATTCCAACCGATTGTGCTAATTCTTTCACAGAGTGTTTAATATACATGATTGAACAGTATTATATCACTAGTTTCGATTTTCCCCTAAAAAAAAATCTTTCAAAAAATTTCGTTTTTGCGAGATTTTTAACTATATAAATATGAATAAAATCTACAAATTCCGTGGGATTTGTCTAATTTCTTAAAAATATGTTAAATTCATGTGGATTCACCTATATATAATAACTATTTCACGTTCGCATTCAGAGGAATATGGGTTTGTTTGTGTAAATCGTCCAATTGTAAAAGTCGTCGTTTCTTGCGGTAAAAACACGATATTTGCTATAAACGTTAATATAACCTCTATATTCCAACCGATTGTGCTAATTCTTTCACAGAGTGTTTAATATACATGATTGAACGGTATTATATCACAGGTTTCGATTTTCCATACCAAACAAAATCTTTCATAAAATTTGTTTTTTGCAAGATTTTTAACTATATAAATATCAATAAAATCTACAAATTCTGTGGGATTTGTCTAATTTCTTAAAAAAATGTTAAATTCATGTGGATTCACCTATATATAACAACAATTTCACGTTCCCATGCAGAGGAATATGGGTTTGTTTGTGTAAATCGTCCAATTGTAAAAATCGTCGTTTCTTGCGGTAAAAACACGATTTTGATATTAACGTTAATATAACCTCTATATTCCAACCGATTGTGCTAATTCTTTCACAGAGTGTTTAATATACATGATTGAACAGTATTATATCACAGGTTTCGATTTCCATACCAACCAAAATCTTTCATAAAATTTGTTTTTTGCAAGATTTTTAACTATATAAATATCAATAAAATCTACAAATTCTGTGGGATTTGTCTAATTTCTTAAAAATACGTTAAATTCATGTGGATTCACCTATATATAACAACAACTTCACGTTCGCATGCAGAGGAATATGGGTTTGTTTGTGTAAATCGTCCAATTGTAAAAATCGTCGTTTCTTGCGGTAAAAACACGATTTTGCTATAAACGTTAGTATATCCTCTATATTCCAACCGATTGTGCTAATTCTTTCACAGAGTGTTTAATATACATGATTGAACAGTATTATATCACTGGTTTCGATTTTCCCCTAAAAAAAAAATCTTTCAAAAAATTTCGTTTTTGCGAGATTTTTAACTATATAAATATGAATTAAATATACAAATTCCGTGGGATTTGTCGAATTTTTTAAATAAATGTTAAATTCATGTGGATTCACCTATATATAGCAACAATTACACGTTCGCATTCAGAGGAATATGGGTTTGTTTGTGTAAATCGTCCAATTGTAAAAGTCGTCGTTTCTTGCGGTAAAAACACGATATTTGCTATAAACGTTAATATAACCTCTATATTCCAACCGATTGTGCTAATTCTTTCACAGAGTGTTTAATATACATGATTGAACAGTATTATATCACAGGTTTCGATTTTCCATACCAACCAAAATCTTTCATAAAATTTCTTTTTTGCAAGATTTTTAACTATAAATATCAATAAAATCTACAAATTCTGTGGGATTTGTCTAATTTCTTAAAAAAATGTTAAATTCATGTGGATTCACCTATATATAACAACAATTTCACGTTCCCATGCAGAGGAATATGGTTTGTTTGTGTAAATCGTCCAATTGTAAAAATCGTCGTTTCTTGCGGTAAAAACACGATTTTGATATTAACGTTAATATAACCTCTATATTCCAACCGATTGTGCAATTCTTTCACAGAGTGTTTAATATACATGATTGAACAGTATTATATAACTGGTTTCGATTTTTCCCACAAAACAAAATCTTAAAAAAAAATTCGTTTTTGCGAGATTTTTAACTATATAAATATGAATAAAATCTACAAATTCCGTGGGATTTGTCTAATTTCTTAAAAATACGTTAAATTCATGTGGATTCACCTATATATAACAACAACTTCACGTTCGCATGCAGAGGAATATGGGTTTGTTTGTGTAAATCGTCCAATTGTAAAAATCGTCGTTTCTTGCGGTAAAAACACGATTTTGCTATAAACGTTAGTATATCCTCTATATTCCAACCGATTGTGCTAATTCTTTCACAGAGTGTTTAATATACATGATTGAACAGTATTATATCACTGGTTTCGATTTTCCCCACTAACCAAAATCTATAAAAAAAATTTCGTTTTTGCGAGATTTTTAACTATATAAATATGAATAAAATCTACAAATTCCGTGGGATTTGACTGATTTCTTAAAAAAATGTTAAATTAATGTGGATTCACCTATATATAACAACTATTTCACGTTCGCATGCAGAGGAATATGGGTTTGTTTGCGTAAATCGTCTAATTGTAAAAATCGTCGTTTCTTGCGTTAAAAACACGATATTTGCTATAAACGTTAATATAACCTCTATATTCCAACCGATTGTGCTAATTCTTTCACAGAGTGTTTAATATACATGATTGAACAGTATTATGTCACTGGTTTCGATTTTCCCCACAAACCAAAATCTTTCAAAAAATTTCTTTTTTGCGAGATTTTTAACTATATTAATATCAATAAAATCTACAAATTCCGTGGGATTTGTCTAATTTCTTAAAAAAATGTTAAATTCATGTTGATTCACCTATATATAACAACAATTTCACGTTCGGATGCAGAGGAATATGGGTTTATTTGTGTAAATCGTCCAATTGTAAAAATCGTCGTTTCATGCGGTAAAAACACGATTTTGCTATAAACGTTAATAAATCCTCTATATTCCAACCGATTGTGCTAATTCTTTCACAGAGTTTTTAATATACATGTTTGAACAGTATTATATCACTGGTTTCGATATTCCCCACAAAACAAAATCTTAAAAAAAATTTTGTTTTTTCGAGCTTTTTAACTATGTAAATGTGAATAAAATCTACAAATTCCGTGGGATTTGTCTAATTTCTTAAAAAAATTTTAATTCATGTGGATTCACCTATATGTAACAACAATTTCACGTTCGCATGCAGAGGAATATGGGTTTGTTTGTGTAAATCGTCCAATTGTAAAAGTCGTCGTTTCTTGCGGTAAAAACACGATTTTGCTATAAACGTTAATATAACCTCTATATTCCAACCGATTGTGCTAATTCTTTCACAGAGTGTTTAATATACATGATTGAACAGTATTATATCACTGGTTTCGATTTTCCCCACAAACCTAAATCGTTCAAAAATTTTCTTTTTTGCGAGATTTTTAACTATATAAATATGAATAAAATCTACAAATTCCGTGGGATTTGTCTAATTTCTTAAAAAAATGTTAAATTCATGTGGATTCACCTATAAATATCAACATTTTCACGTTCGCATGCAGAGGAATATGGGTTTGTTTGTGTAAATCGTAAAATTGTAAAAATCGTCGTTTCTTGCGGTAAAAGCACGATTTTGCTATAAACGTTAATAAAATCTCTATATTCCACCCGATTGTGCTAATTCTTTTACAGAGTGTTTAATATAAATGTCTGAACAGTATTATATCACTGGTTTCGATTTTCCCCACAAATCAAAATCTTAAAAAAAATTTCGTTTTTCCGAGATTTTTAACTATATAAATGTGATTAAAATCTACAAATTCCGTGGGATTTGTCTAATTTCTTAAATAATGTTCAATTCATGTAATTTCACCTATATATAACAACAATTTTACGTTCGCATGCAGAGGAATATGGGTTTGTTTGTATAAATCGTCCAATTGTAAAATTCGTCGTTTCTTGCGATAAAAACACGATATTTGCTATAAACGTTAATATAACCTCTATTTTCCAACCGATTGTGCTAATTCTTTCACAGAGTGTTTAATATACATGATTGAACAGTATTATATCACTGGTTTCGATTTTCCCCACAAACCAAAATCTTTCAAAAAATTTCTTTTTTGCGAGATTTTTAACTATATAAATATCAATAAAATCTACAAATTCCGTGGGATTTGTCTAATTTCTTAAAAAAAAATGTCACATTCATGTGGATTCATCTATATATAACAACAATTTCACGTTCGCATGCAGAGGAATATGGGTTTGTTTGTGTAAATCGTCCAATTGTAAAAATCGTCGTTTCTTGCGGTAAAAACACGATTTTGCTATAAACGTTAATATAACCTCTATATTCCAACCGATTGTGCTAATTCTTTCACAGAGTGTTTAATATACATGATTGAACAGTATTATATCACTGGTTTCGATTTTCCCCACAAAAGAAAATCTTTCAAAATATTTCGTTTTTTCGAGGTTTTTAACTATATAAATATGATTAAAATACACAAATTCCGTGGGATTTGTCTAATTTCTTAAAAAAATGTTAAATTCATGCGGTTTCACCTATATATAACAACAATTTCACGTTCGAATGCAGAGGAATATGGGTTTGTTTGTGTAAATCGTCCAATTGTAAAAATCGTCGTTTCTTGCGGTAAAAACACGATTTTGCTATAAACGTTAATAAATCCTCTATGTTCCAACCTATTGTGCTAATTCTTTCATAGAGTGTTTAATATACATGATTGAACAATATTCTATCACTGGTTTCGATTTTCCCCACAAACCAAAATCTTTCAAAAAATTTCGTTTTTGCGAGATTTTTAACTATGTAAATATGAATAAAATCTAAAAATTCCGTGGGATTTGTCTAATTTCTTAAAAAAATGTTAAATTCATGTGGATTCACCTATATATAACAACAATTTCACGTTTGCGTGCAGAGGAATATGGGTTTGTTGGCGTAAATCGTCTAATTGTAAAAATCGTCGTTTCTTGCGGTAACAACACGATTTTGCTATAAACGTTAATATAAACTCTATATTCCAACCGATTGTGCTAATTCTTTCACAGAGTGTTTAATATACATGATTGAACAGTATTATATCACTAGTTTCGATTTTCCCCTAAAAAAAAAATCTTTCAAAAAATTTCGTTTTTGCGAGATTTTTAACTATATAAATATGAATTAAATATACAAATTCCGTGGGATTTGTCGAATTTTTTAAATAAATGTTAAATTCATGTGGATTCACCTATATATAGCAACAATTACACGTTCGCATTCAGAGGAATATGGGTTTGTTTGTGTAAATCGTCCAATTGTAAAAGTCGTCGTTTCTTGCGGTAAAAACACGATATTTGCTATAAACGTTAATATAACCTCTATATTCCAACCGATTGTGCTAATTCTTTCACAGAGTGTTTAATATACATGATTGAACAGTATTATATCACAGGTTTCGATTTTCCATACCAACCAAAATCTTTCATAAAATTTCTTTTTTGCAAGATTTTTAACTATATAAATATCAATAAAATCTACAAATTCTGTGGGATTTGTCTAATTTCTTAAAAAAATGTTAAATTCATGTGGATTCACCTATATATAACAACAATTTCACGTTCCCATGCAGAGGAATATGGGTTTGTTTGTGTAAATCGTCCAATTGTAAAAATCGTCGTTTCTTGCGGTAAAAACACGATTTTGATATTAACGTTAATATAACCTCTATATTCCAACCGATTGTGCTAATTCTTTCACAGAGTGTTTAATATACATGATTGAACAGTATTATATAACTGGTTTCGATTTTTCCCACAAAACAAAATCTTAAAAAAAAATTCGTTTTTGCGAGATTTTTAACTATATAAATATGAATAAAATCTACAAATTCCGTGGGATTTGTCTAATTTCTTAAAAATACGTTAAATTCATGTGGATTCACCTATATATAACAACAACTTCACGTTCGCATGCAGAGGAATATGGGTTTGTTTGTGTAAATCGTCCAATTGTAAAAATCGTCGTTTCTTGCGGTAAAAACACGATTTTGCTATAAACGTTAGTATATCCTCTATATTCCAACCGATTGTGCTAATTCTTTCACAGAGTGTTTAATATACATGATTGAACAGTATTATATCACTGGTTTCGATTTTCCCCACTAACCAAAATCTATAAAAAAAATTTCGTTTTTGCGAGATTTTTAACTATATAAATATGAATAAAATCTACAAATTCCGTGGGATTTGACTGATTTCTTAAAAAAATGTTAAATTAATGTGGATTCACCTATATATAACAACTATTTCACGTTCGCATGCAGAGGAATATGGGTTTGTTTGCGTAAATCGTCTAATTGTAAAAATCGTCGTTTCTTGCGTTAAAAACACGATATTTGCTATAAACGTTAATATAACCTCTATATTCCAACCGATTGTGCTAATTCTTTCACAGAGTGTTTAATATACATGATTGAACAGTATTATGTCACTGGTTTCGATTTTCCCCACAAACCAAAATCTTTCAAAAAATTTCTTTTTTGCGAGATTTTTAACTATATTAATATCAATAAAATCTACAAATTCCGTGGGATTTGTCTAATTTCTTAAAAAAATGTTAAATTCATGTTGATTCACCTATATATAACAACAATTTCACGTTCGGATGCAGAGGAATATGGGTTTATTTGTGTAAATCGTCCAATTGTAAAAATCGTCGTTTCATGCGGTAAAAACACGATTTTGCTATAAACGTTAATAAATCCTCTATATTCCAACCGATTGTGCTAATTCTTTCACAGAGTGTTTAATATACATGATTGAACAGTATTATATCACTGGTTTCGATTTTCTCCACAAACCAAAATCTTAAAAAAAATTTCGTTTTTCCGAGATTTTTAACTATATAAATGTGAATAAAATCTACAAATTCCGTGGGATTTGTCTAATTTCTTAAATAATGTTCAATTCATGTGGATTCACCTATATATAACAACAATTTCACGTTCGCATGCAGAGGAATATGGGTTTGTTTGTATAAATCGTCCAATTGTAAAATTCGTCGTTTCTTGCGATAAAAACACGATATTTGCTATAAACGTTAATATAACCTCTATTTTCCAACCGATTGTGCTAATTCTTTCACAGAGTGTTTAATATACATGATTGAACAGTATTATATCACTGGTTTCGATTTTCCCCACAAACCAAAATCTTTCAAAAAATTTCTTTTTTGCGAGATTTTTAACTATATAAATATCAATAAAATCTACAAATTCAGTGGGATTTGTCTAATTTCTACAAAAAAAAATGTCACATTCATGTGGATTCACCTATATATAACAACAATTTCACGTTCGCATGCAGAGGAATATGGGTTGTTTGTGTAAATCGTCCAATTGTAAAAATCGTCGTTTCTTGCGGTAAAAACACGATTTTGCTATAAACGTTAATATAACCTCTATATTCCAACCGATTGTGCTAATTCTTTCACAGAGTGTTTAATATACATGATTGAACAGTATTATATCACTGGTTTCGATTTTCCCCACAAAAGAAAATCTTTCAAAATATTTCGTTTTTTCGAGGTTTTTAACTATATAAATATGAATAAAATCTACAACTTCCGTGGGATTTGTCTAATTTCTTAAAAAAATGTTAAATTCATGCGGTTTCACCTATATATAACAACAATTTCACGTTCGCATGCAGAGGAATATGGGTTTGTTTGTGTAAATCGTCCAATTGTAAAAATCGTCGTTTCTTGCGGTAAAAACACGATTTTGCTATAAACGTTAATAAATCCTCTATGTTCCAACCTAATGTGCTAATTCTTTCATAGAGTGTTTAATATACATGATTGAACAATATTCTATCACGCGTTTCGATTTTCCCCACAAACCAAAATCTTTCAAAAAAATTTCGTTTTTGCGAGATTTTTAACTATATAAATATGAATAAAATCTAAAAATTCCGTGGGATTTGTCTAATTTCTTAAAAAAATGTTAAATTCATGTGGATTCACCTATATATAACAACAATTTCACGTTTGCCTGCAGAGGAATATGGGTTTGTTGGCGTAAATCGTCTAATTGTAAAAATCGTCGTTTCTTGCGGTAAAAACACGATTTTGTTATAAACGTTAATATAAACTCTATATTCCAACCGATTGTGCTAATTCTTTCACAGAGTGTTTAATATACATGATTGAACAGTATTATATCACTAGTTTCGATTTTCCCCCTAAAAAAAAATCTTTCAAAAAATTTCGTTTTTGCGAGATTTTTAACTATATAAATATGAATAAAATCTACAAATTCCGTGGGATTTGTCTAATTTCTTAAAAATATGTTAAATTCATGTGGATTCACCTATATATAACAACTATTTCACGTTCGCATTCAGAGGAATATGGGTTTGTTTGTGTAAATCGTCCAATTGTAAAAGTCGTCGTTTCTTGCGGTAAAAACACGATATTTGCTATAAACGTTAATATAACCTCTATATTCCAACCGATTGTGCTAATTCTTTCACAGAGTGTTTAATATACATGATTGAACGGTATTATATCACAGGTTTCGATTTTCCATACCAAACAAAATCTTTCATAAAATTTGTTTTTTGCAAGATTTTTAACTATATAAATATCAATAAAATCTACAAATTCTGTGGGATTTGTCTAATTTCTTAAAAAAATGTTAAATTCATGTGGATTCACCTATATATAACAACAATTTCACGTTCCATGCAGAGGAATATGGGTTTGTTTGTGTAAATCGTCCAATTGTAAAAATCGTCGTTTCTTGCGGTAAAAACACGATTTTGATATTAACGTTAATATAACCTCTATATTCCAACCGATTGTGCTAATTCTTTCACAGAGTGTTTAATATACATGATTGAACAGTATTATATCACAGGTTTCGATTTTCCATACCAACCAAAATCTTTCATAAAATTTGTTTTTTGCAAGATTTTTAACTATATAAATATCAATAAAATCTACAAATTCTGTGGGATTTGTCTAATTTCTTAAAAATACGTTAAATTCATGTGGATTCACCTATATATAACAACAACTTCACGTTCGCATGCAGAGGAATATGGGTTTGTTTGTGTAAATCGTCCAATTGTAAAAATCGTCGTTTCTTGCGGTAAAAACACGATTTTGCTATAAACGTTAGTATATCCTCTATATTCCAACCGATTGTGCTAATTCTTTCACAGAGTGTTTAATATACATGATTGAACAGTATTATATCACTGGTTTCGATTTTCCCCTAAAAAAAAAAATCTTTCAAAAAAATTTCGTTTTTGCGAGATTTTTAACTATATAAATATGAATTAAATATACAAATTCCGTGGATTTGTCGAATTTTTTAAATAAATGTTAAATTCATGTGGATTCACCTATATATAGCAACAATTACACGTTCGCATTCAGAGGAATATGGGTTTGTTTGTGTAAATCGTCCAATTGTAAAAGTCGTCGTTTCTTGCGGTAAAAACACGATATTTGCTATAAACGTTAATATAACCTCTATATTCCAACCGATTGTGCTAATTCTTTCACAGAGTGTTTAATATACATGATTGAACAGTATTATATCACAGGTTTCGATTTTCCATACCAACCAAAATCTTTCATAAAATTTCTTTTTTGCAAGATTTTTAACTATATAAATATCAATAAAATCTACAAATTCTGTGGGATTTGTCTAATTTCTTAAAAAAATGTTAAATTCATGTGGATTCACCTATATATAACAACAATTTCACGTTCCCATGCAGAGGAATATGGGTTTGTTTGTGTAAATCGTCCAATTGTAAAAATCGTCGTTCTCTTGCGGTAAAAACACGATTTTGATATTAACGTTAATATAACCTCTATATTCCAACCGATTGTGCTAATTCTTTCACAGAGTGTTTAATATACATGATTGAACAGTATTATATAACTGGTTTCGATTTTTCCCACAAAACAAAATCTTAAAAAAAAATTCGTTTTTTGCGAGATTTTTAACTATATAAATATGAATAAAATCTACAAATTCCGTGGGATTTGTCTAATTTCTTAAAAATACGTTAAATTCATGTGGATTCACCTATATATAACAACAACTTCACGTTCGCATGCAGAGGAATATGGGTTTGTTTGTGTAAATCGTCCAATTGTAAAAATCGTCGTTTCTTGCGGTAAAAACACGATTTTGCTATAAACGTTAGTATATCCTCTATATTCCAACCGATTGTGCTAATTCTTTCACAGAGTGTTTAATATACATGATTGAACAGTATTATATCACTGGTTTCGATTTTCCCCACTAACCAAAAATCTATAAAAAAAATTTCGTTTTTGCGAGATTTTTAACTATATAAATATGAATAAAATCTACAAATTCCGTGGGATTTGACTGATTTCTTAAAAAAATGTTAAATTAATGTGGATTCACCTATATATAACAACTATTTCACGTTCGCATGCAGAGGAATATGGGTTTGTTTGCGTAAATCGTCTAATTGTAAAAATCGTCGTTTCTTGCGTTAAAAACACGATATTTGCTATAAACGTTAATATAACCTCTATATTCCAACCGATTGTGCTAATTCTTTCACAGAGTGTTTAATATACATGATTGAACAGTATTATGTCACTGGTTTCGATTTTCCCCACAAACCAAAATCTTTCAAAAAATTTCTTTTTTGCGAGATTTTTAACTATATTAATATCAATAAAATCTACAAATTCCGTGGGATTTGTCTAATTTCTTAAAAAAATGTTAAATTCATGTTGATTCACCTATATATAACAACAATTTCACGTTCGGATGCAGAGGAATATGGGTTTATTTGTGTAAATCGTCCAATTGTAAAAATCGTCGTTTCATGCGGTAAAAACACGATTTTGCTATAAACGTTAATAAATCCTCTATATTCCAACCGATTGTGCTAATTCTTTCACAGAGTGTTTAATATACATGATTGAACAGTATTATATCACTGGTTTCGATTTTCTCCACAAACCAAAATCTTAAAAAAAATTTCGTTTTTCCGAGATTTTTAACTATATAAATGTGAATAAAATCTACAAATTCCGTGGGATTTGTCTAATTTCTTAAATAATGTTCAATTCATGTGGATTCACCTATATATAACAACAATTTCACGTTCGCATGCAGAGGAATATGGGTTTGTTTGTATAAATCGTCCAATTGTAAAATTCGTCGTTTCTTGCGATAAAAACACGATATTTGCTATAAACGTTAATATAACCTCTATTTTCCAACCGATTGTGCTAATTCTTTCACAGAGTGTTTAATATACATGATTGAACAGTATTATATCACTGGTTTCGATTTTCCCCACAAACCAAAATCTTTCAAAAAATTTCTTTTTTGCGAGATTTTTAACTATATAAATATCAATAAAATCTACAAATTCAGTGGGATTTGTCTAATTTCTACAAAAAAAAATGTCACATTCATGTGGATTCACCTATATATAACAACAATTTCACGTTCGCATGCAGAGGAATATGGGTTTGTTTGTGTAAATCGTCCAATTGTAAAAATCGTCGTTTCTTGCGGTAAAAACACGATTTTGCTATAAACGTTAATATAACCTCTATATTCCAACCGATTGTGCTAATTCTTTCACAGAGTGTTTAATATACATGATTGAACAGTATTATATCACTGGTTTTCGATTTTCCCCACAAAAGAAAATCTTTCAAAATATTTCGTTTTTTCGAGGTTTTTAACTATATAAATATGAATAAAAATCTACAACTTCCGTGGGATTTGTCTAATTTCTTAAAAAAATGTTAAATTCATGCGGTTTCACCTATATATAACAACAATTTCACGTTCGCATGCAGAGGAATATGGGTTTGTTTGTGTAAATCGTCCAATTGTAAAAATCGTCGTTTCTTGCGGTAAAAACACGATTTTGCTATAAACGTTAATAAATCCTCTATGTTCCAACCTAATGTGCTAATTCTTTCATAGAGTGTTTAATATACATGATTGAACAATATTCTATCACCGGTTTCGATTTTCCCCACAAACCAAAATCTTTCAAAAAAATTTCGTTTTTGCGAGATTTTTAACTATATAAATATGAATAAAATCTAAAAATTCCGTGGGATTTGTCTAATTTCTTAAAAAAATGTTAAATTCATGTGGATTCACCTATATATAACAACAATTTCACGTTTGCCTGCAGAGGAATATGGGTTTGTTGGCGTAAATCGTCTAATTGTAAAAATCGTCGTTTCTTGCGGTAAAAACACGATTTTGTTATAAACGTTAATATAAACTCTATATTCCAACCGATTGTGCTAATTCTTTCACAGAGTGTTTAATATACATGATTGAACAGTATTATATCACTAGTTTCGATTTTCCCCTAAAAAAAAATCTTTCAAAAAATTTCGTTTTTGCGAGATTTTTAACTATATAAATATGAATAAAATCTACAAATTCCGTGGGATTTGTCTAATTTCTTAAAAATATGTTAAATTCATGTGGATTCACCTATATATAACAACTATTTCACGTTCGCATTCAGAGGAATATGGGTTTGTTTGTGTAAATCGTCCAATTGTAAAAGTCGTCGTTTCTTGCGGTAAAAACACGATATTTGCTATAAACGTTAATATAACCTCTATATTCCAACCGATTGTGCTAATTCTTTCACAGAGTGTTTAATATACATGATTGAACGGTATTATATCACAGGTTTCGATTTTCCATACCAAACAAAATCTTTCATAAAATTTGTTTTTTTGCAAGATTTTTAACTATATAAATATCAATAAAATCTACAAATTCTGTGGGATTTGTCTAATTTCTTAAAAAAATGTTAAATTCATGTGGATTCACCTATATATAACAACAATTTCACGTTCCCATGCAGAGGAATATGGGTTTGTTTGTGTAAATCGTCCAATTGTAAAAATCGTCGTTTCTTGCGGTAAAAACACGATTTTGATATTAACGTTAATATAACCTCTATATTCCAACCGATTGTGCTAATTCTTTCACAGAGTGTTTAATATACATGATTGAACAGTATTATATCACAGGTTTCGATTTTCCATACCAACCAAAATCTTTCATAAAATTTGTTTTTTGCAAGATTTTTAACTATATAAATATCAATAAAATCTACAAATTCTGTGGGATTTGTCTAATTTCTTAAAAATACGTTAAATTCATGTGGATTCACCTATATATAACAACAACTTCACGTTCGCATGCAGAGGAATATGGGTTTGTTTGTGTAAATCGTCCAATTGTAAAAATCGTCGTTTCTTGCGGTAAAAACACGATTTTGCTATAAACGTTAGTATATCCTCTATATTCCAACCGATTGTGCTAATTCTTTCACAGAGTGTTTAATATACATGATTGAACAGTATTATATCACTGGTTTCGATTTTCCCCTAAAAAAAAAATCTTTCAAAAATTTCGTTTTTGCGAGATTTTTAACTATATAAATATGAATTAAATATACAAATTCCGTGGGATTTGTCGAATTTTTTAAATAAATGTTAAATTCATGTGGATTCACCTATATATAGCAACAATTACACGTTCGCATTCAGAGGAATATGGGTTTGTTTGTGTAAATCGTCCAATTGTAAAAGTCGTCGTTTCTTGCGGTAAAAACACGATATTTGCTATAAACGTTAATATAACCTCTATATTCCAACCGATTGTGCTAATTCTTTCACAGAGTGTTTAATATACATGATTGAACAGTATTATATCACAGGTTTCGATTTTCCATACCAACCAAAATCTTTCATAAAATTTCTTTTTTGCAAGATTTTTAACTATATAAATATCAATAAAATCTACAAATTCTGTGGGATTTGTCTAATTTCTTAAAAAAATGTTAAATTCATGTGGATTCACCTATATATAACAACAATTTCACGTTCCCATGCAGAGGAATATGGGTTTGTTTGTGTAAATCGTCCAATTGTAAAAATCGTCGTTTCTTGCGGTAAAAACACGATTTTGATATTAACGTTAATATAACCTCTATATTCCAACCGATTGTGCTAATTCTTTCACAGAGTGTTTAATATACATGATTGAACAGTATTATATAACTGGTTTCGATTTTTCCCACAAAACAAAATCTTAAAAAAAAATTCGTTTTTGCGAGATTTTTAACTATATAAATATGAATAAAATCTACAAATTCCGTGGGATTTGTCTAATTTCTTAAAAATACGTTAAATTCATGTGGATTCACCTATATATAACAACAACTTCACGTTCGCATGCAGAGGAATATGGGTTTGTTTGTGTAAATCGTCCAATTGTAAAAATCGTCGTTTCTTGCGGTAAAAACACGATTTTGCTATAAACGTTAGTATATCCTCTATATTCCAACCGATTGTGCTAATTCTTTCACAGAGTGTTTAATATACATGATTGAACAGTATTATATCACTGGTTTCGATTTTCCCCACTAACCAAAATCTATAAAAAAAATTTCGTTTTTGCGAGATTTTTAACTATATAAATATGAATAAAATCTACAAATTCCGTGGGATTTGACTGATTTCTTAAAAAAATGTTAAATTAATGTGGATTCACCTATATATAACAACTATTTCACGTTCGCATGCAGAGGAATATGGGTTTGTTTGCGTAAATCGTCTAATTGTAAAAATCGTCGTTTCTTGCGTTAAAAACACGATATTTGCTATAAACGTTAATATAACCTCTATATTCCAACCGATTGTGCTAATTCTTTCACAGAGTGTTTAATATACATGATTGAACAGTATTATGTCACTGGTTTCGATTTTCCCCACAAACCAAAATCTTTCAAAAAATTTCTTTTTTGCGAGATTTTTAACTATATTAATATCAATAAAATCTACAAATTCCGTGGGATTTGTCTAATTTCTTAAAAAAATGTTAAATTCATGTTGATTCACCTATATATAACAACAATTTCACGTTCGGATGCAGAGGAATATGGGTTTATTTGTGTAAATCGTCCAATTGTAAAAATCGTCGTTTCATGCGGTAAAAACACGATTTTGCTATAAACGTTAATAAATCCTCTATATTCCAACCGATTGTGCTAATTCTTTCACAGAGTGTTTAATATACATGATTGAACAGTATTATATCACTGGTTTCGATTTTCTCCACAAACCAAAATCTTAAAAAAAATTTCGTTTTTCCGAGATTTTTAACTATATAAATGTGAATAAAATCTACAAATTCCGTGGGATTTGTCTAATTTCTTAAATAATGTTCAATTCATGTGGATTCACCTATATATAACAACAATTTCACGTTCGCATGCAGAGGAATATGGGTTTGTTTGTATAAATCGTCCAATTGTAAAATTCGTCGTTTCTTGCGATAAAAACACGATATTTGCTATAAACGTTAATATAACCTCTATTTTCCAACCGATTGTGCTAATTCTTTCACAGAGTGTTTAATATACATGATTGAACAGTATTATATCACTGGTTTCGATTTTCCCCACAAACCAAAATCTTTCAAAAAATTTCTTTTTTGCGAGATTTTTAACTATATAAATATCAATAAAATCTACAAATTCAGTGGGATTTGTCTAATTTCTACAAAAAAAAAATGTCACATTCATGTGGATTCACCTATATATAACAACAATTTCACGTTCGCATGCAGAGGAATATGGGTTTGTTTGTGTAAATCGTCCAATTGTAAAAATCGTCGTTTCTTGCGGTAAAAACACGATTTTGCTATAAACGTTAATATAACCTCTATATTCCAACCGATTGTGCTAATTCTTTCACAGAGTGTTTAATATACATGATTGAACAGTATTATATCACTGGTTTCGATTTTCCCCACAAAAGAAAATCTTTCAAAATATTTCGTTTTTTCGAGGTTTTTAACTATATAAATATGAATAAAATCTACAACTTCCGTGGGATTTGTCTAATTTCTTAAAAAAATGTTAAATTCATGCGGTTTCACCTATATATAACAACAATTTCACGTTCGCATGCAGAGGAATATGGGTTTGTTTGTGTAAATCGTCCAATTGTAAAAATCGTCGTTTCTTGCGGTAAAAACACGATTTTGCTATAAACGTTAATAAATCCTCTATGTTCCAACCTAATGTGCTAATTCTTTCATAGAGTGTTTAATATACATGATTGAACAATATTCTATCACCGGTTTCGATTTTCCCCACAAACCAAAATCTTTCAAAAAAATTTCGTTTTTGCGAGATTTTTAACTATATAAATATGAATAAAATCTAAAAATTCCGTGGGATTTGTCTAATTTCTTAAAAAAATGTTAAATTCATGTGGATTCACCTATATATAACAACAATTTCACGTTTGCCTGCAGAGGAATATGGGTTTGTTGGCGTAAATCGTCTAATTGTAAAAATCGTCGTTTCTTGCGGTAAAAACACGATTTTGTTATAAACGTTAATATAAACTCTATATTCCAACCGATTGTGCTAATTCTTTCACAGAGTGTTTAATATACATGATTGAACAGTATTATATCACTAGTTTCGATTTTCCCCTAAAAAAAAAATCTTTCAAAAAATTTCGTTTTTGCGAGATTTTTAACTATATAAATATGAATAAAATCTACAAATTCCGTGGGATTTGTCTAATTTCTTAAAAATATGTTAAATTCATGTGGATTCACCTATATATAACAACTATTTCACGTTCGCATTCAGAGGAATATGGGTTTGTTTGTGTAAATCGTCCAATTGTAAAAGTCGTCGTTTCTTGCGGTAAAAACACGATATTTGCTATAAACGTTAATATAACCTCTATATTCCAACCGATTGTGCTAATTCTTTCACAGAGTGTTTAATATACATGATTGAACGGTATTATATCACAGGTTTCGATTTTCCATACCAAACAAAATCTTTCATAAAATTTGTTTTTTGCAAGATTTTTAACTATATAAATATCAATAAAATCTACAAATTCTGTGGGATTTGTCTAATTTCTTAAAAAAATGTTAAATTCATGTGGATTCACCTATATATAACAACAATTTCACGTTCCCATGCAGAGGAATATGGGTTTGTTTGTGTAAATCGTCCCAATTGTAAAAATCGTCGTTTCTTGCGGTAAAAACACGATTTTGATATTAACGTTAATATAACCTCTATATTCCAACCGATTGTGCTAATTCTTTCACAGAGTGTTTAATATACATGATTGAACAGTATTATATCACAGGTTTCGATTTTCCATACCAACCAAAATCTTTCATAAAATTTGTTTTTTGCAAGATTTTTAACTATATAAATATCAATAAAATCTACAAATTCTGTGGGATTTGTCTAATTTCTTAAAAATACGTTAAATTCATGTGGATTCACCTATATATAACAACAACTTCACGTTCGCATGCAGAGGAATATGGGTTTGTTTGTGTAATTCGTCCAATTGTAAAAATCGTCGTTTCTTGCGGTAAAAACACGATTTTGCTATAAACGTTAGTATATCCTCTATATTCCAACCGATTGTGCTAATTCTTTCACAGAGTGTTTAATATACATGATTGAACAGTATTATATAACTGGTTTCGATTTTCCCCACTAACCAAAATCTATAAAAAAAATTTCGTTTTTGCGAGATTTTTAACTATATAAATATGAATAAAATCTACAAATTCCGTGGGATTTGACTGATTTCTTAAAAAAATGTTAAATTAATGTGGATTCACCTATATATAACAACTATTTCACGTTCGCATGCAGAGGAATATGGGTTTGTTTGCGTAAATCGTCTAATTGTAAAAATCGTCGTTTCTTGCGTTAAAAACACGATATTTGCTATAAACGTTAATATAACCTCTATATTCCAACCGATTGTGCTAATTCTTTCACAGAGTGTTTAATATACATGATTGAACAGTATTATGTCACTGGTTTCGATTTTCCCCACAAACCAAAATCTTTCAAAAAATTTCTTTTTTGCGAAATTTTTAACTATATTAATATCAATAAAATCTACAAATTCCGTGGGATTTGTCTAATTTCTTAAAAAAATGTTAAATTCATGTTGATTCACCTATATATAAGAACAATTTCACGTTCGCATGCAGAGGAATATGGGTTTGTTTGTGTAAATCGTCCAATTGTAAAAATCGTCGTTTCTTGCGGTAAAAACACGATTTTGCTATAAACGTTAATATAACCTCTATATTCCAACCGATTGTGCTAATTCTTTCACAGAGTTTTTAATATACATGTTTGAACAGTATTATATCACTGGTTTCGATTTTCCCCACAAAACAAAATCTTAAAAAAAATTTCGTTTTTCCGAGATTTTTAACTATATAAATGTGAATAAAATCTACAAATTCCGTGGGATTTGTCTAATTTCTTAAAAAAATTTTAATTCATGTGGATTCACCTATATGTAACAACAATTTCACGTTCGCATGCAGAGGAATATGGGTTTGTTTGTGTAAATCGTCCAATTGTAAAAATCGCCGTTTCTTGCGGTAAAAACACGATTTTGCTATAAACGTTAATATAACCTCTATATTCCAACCGATTGTGCTAATTCTTTCACAGAGTGTTTAATATACTTGATTGAACAGTATTATATCACTGGTTTCGATTTTCCCCACAAACCTAAATCGTTCAAATTTTTTTTTTTTTTGCGAGATTTTTAACTATATAAATATGAATAAAATCTACAAATTCCGTGGGATTTGTCTAATTTCTTAAAAAAATGTTAAATTCATGTGGGTTCACCTATAAATATCAACAATTTCACGTTCGCATGCAGAGGAATATGGGTTTGTTTGTGTAAATCGTAAAATTGTAAAAAATCGTCGTTTCTTGCGGTAAAAGCACGATTTTGCTATAAACGTTAATAAAATCTCTATATTCCACCCGATTGTGCTAATTCTTTTACAGAGTGTTTAATATAAACGTCTGAACAGTATTATATCACTGGTTTCGATTTTCCCCACCAACCAAAATCTTAAAAAAAATTTCGTTTTTCCGAGATTTTTAACTATATAAATGTGAATAAAATCTACAAATTCCGTGGGATTTGTCTAATTTCTTAAATAAGGTTCAATTCATGTGGATTCACCTATATATAACAACAATTTCACGTTCGCATGCAGAGGAATATGGGTTTGTTTGTATAAATCGTCCAATTGTAAAATTCGTCGTTTCTTGCGATAAAAACACGATATTTGCTACAAACGTTAATATAACCTCTATTTTCCAACCGATTGTGCTAATTCTTTCACAGAGTGTTTAATATACATGATTGAACAGTATTATATCACTGGTTTATTTTCCCCACAAACCAAAATCTTTCAAAAAATTTCTTTTTTGCGAGATTTTTAACTATATAAATATCAAAAAATCTACAAATTCCGTGGGATTTGTCTAAGTTCTTAAAAAAATGTTAAATTCATGTGGATTCACCTATATATAACAACAATTTCACGTTCGGATGCAGAGGAATATGGGTTTATTTGTGTAAATCGTCCAATTGTAAAAATCGTCGTTTCTTGCGGTAAAAACACGATTTTGCTATAAACGTTAATAAATCCTCTATATTCCAACCGATTATGCTAATTCTATCACAGAGTGTTTAATATACATGATTGAACAGTATTATATCACTGGCTTCGATTTTCCCAACAAACCAAAATCTTTCAAAAAATTTCGTTTTTGCGAGATTTTTAACTATATAAATATGAATAAAATCTACAAATTCCGTGGGATTTGTCTAATTTCTTGAAAAAAAGTTAAATTCATGTGGATTCACCTATATATAACAATAATATCACGTTCGCATGCAGAGGAATATGGGTTTGTTTTGTAAATCGTCCAATTGTAAAAATCGTCGTTTCTAGCGGTAAAAACACGATTTTGCTATAAACGTTAATAAATCCTCTATATTCCAACCGATTGTGCTAATTCTTTCACAGAGTGTTTAATATACATGATTGAACAGTATTATATCACTGGTTTCGATTTTCCCCACAAAATAAAATCTTTCAAAAAATTTCGTTTTTTCGAGATTTTTAACTATATAAATATGAATAAAATCTACAAATTCCGTGGGATTTGTCTAATTTCTTAAAAATATGTTAAATTCATGTGGATTCACCTATATATATCAACTATTTCACGTTCGCATGCAGAGATATATGGGTTTGTTTGTGTAAATCGAACAATTGTAAAAATCGTCGTTTCTTGCGGTAAAAACACGATTTTGATATAATCGTTAATATAACCTCTATATTCCAACCGATTGTGCTAATTCTTTCAAAGAGTGTTAAAATACATGATAGATCTGTATTATATCACTGGTTTCGATTTTCCCCACAAGCCAAAATCTTTCAAAAAATTTCTTTTTTTGCGAGATTTTTAACTATATAAATATGAATAAAATCTACAAATTCAGTGGGATTTGTCTAATTTCTTAAAACAATGTTAAATTCATGTGGATTCACCTATATATAACAACTATTTCACGTTCGCATGCAGAGGAATATGGGTTTATTTGTGTAAATCGTCCAATTGTAAAAATCGTCGTTTCTTGCGGTAAAAACACGATTTTGCTATAAACGTTAATAAATCCTCAATATTCCAACCGATTGTGCTAATTCTATCACAGAGTGTTTAATATACATGATTGAACAGTATTATATCACTGGCTTCGATTTTCCCCACAAACCAAAATCTTTCAAAAAATTTCGTTTTTGCGAGATTTTAAACTATATAAATATGAATAAAATCTACAAATTCCGTGGGATTTGTCTAATTTCTTGAAAAAAAGTTAAATTCACGTGGATTCACCTATATATAACAACAATTTCACGTTCGCATGCAGAGGAGTATGGGTTTTTTTGTGTAAATCGTCCAATTGTAAAAATCGTCGTTTCTTGCGGTAAAAAAACGATATTTGATATAATCGTTAATATAACCTCTATATTCCAACCGATTGTGCTAATTCTTTTACAGAGTGTTTAATATACAAGATTGAATAGTATTATATCAATGGTTTCGGTTTTCCCCACAAACCAAAATCTTAAAAAAAATTTCGTTTTTGCGAGATTTTTAACTATATAAATTTCAATGAAATCTACAAATTCCGTGGGATTTGTCTAATTTCTTAAAAAAATGTTACATTCATGTGGATTCACCTATATATAACAATAATATCACGTTCGCATGCAGAGGAATATGGGTTTGTTTTGTAAATCGTCCAATTGTAAAAATCGTCTTTTCTTGCGGTAAAAACACGATTATGCTATAAACGTTAATAAAATCTCTATATTCCACCCGATTGTGCTAATTCTTTTACAGAGTGTTTAATATAAACGTCTGAACAGTATTATATCACTGGTTTCGATTTTCCCCACCAACCAAAATCTTAAAAAAAATTTCGTTTTTCCGAGATTTTTAACTATATAAATGTGAATAAAATTTACAAATTCCGTGGGATTTGTCTAATTTCTTAAATAATGTTCAATTCATGTGGATTCACCTATATATAACAACAATTTCACGTTCGCATGCAGAGGAATATGGGTTTGTTTGTATAAATCGTCCAATTGTAAAATTCGTCGTTTCTTGCGATAAAAACACGATATTTGCTACAAACGTTAATATAACCTCTATTTTCCAACCGATTGTGCTAATTCTTTCACAGAGTGTTTAATATACATGATTGAACAGTATTATATCACTGGTTTATTTTCCCCACAAACCAAAATCTTTCAAAAAATTTCTTTTTTGCGAGATTTTTAACTATATAAATATCAAAAAATCTACAAATTCCGTGGGATTTGTCTAAGTTCTTAAAAAAATGTTAAATTCATGTGGATTCACCTATATATAACAACAATTTCACGTTCGGATGCAGAGGAATATGGGTTTATTTGTGTAAATCGTCCAATTGTAAAAATCGTCGTTTCTTGCGGTAAAAACACGATTTTGCTATAAACGTTAATAAATCCTCTATATTCCAACCGATTATGCTAATTCTATCACAGAGTGTTTAATATACATGATTGAACAGTATTATATCACTGGCTTCGATTTTCCCAACAAACCAAAATCTTTCAAAAAATTTCGTTTTTGCGAGATTTTTAACTATATAAATATGAATAAAATCTACAAATTCCGTGGGATTTGTCTAATTTCTTGAAAAAAAGTTAAATTCATGTGGATTCACCTATATATAACAATAATATCACGTTCGCATGCAGAGGAATATGGGTTTGTTTTGTAAATCGTCCAATTGTAAAAATCGTCGTTTCTAGCGGTAAAAACACGATTTTGCTATAAACGTTAATAAATCCTCTATATTCCAACCGATTGTGCTAATTCTTTCACAGAGTGTTTAATATACATGATTGAACAGTATTATATCACTGGTTTCGATTTTCCCCACAAAATAAAATCTTTCAAAAAATTTCGTTTTTTCGAGATTTTTAACTATATAAATATGAATAAAATCTACAAATTCCGTGGGATTTGTCTAATTTCTTAAAAATATGTTAAATTCATGTGGATTCACCTATATATATCAACTATTTCACGTTCGCATGCAGAGATATATGGGTTTGTTTGTGTAAATCGAACAATTGTAAAAATCGTCGTTTCTTGCGGTAAAAACACGATTTTGATATAATCGTTAATATAACCTCTATATTCCAACCGATTGTGCTAATTCTTTCAAAGAGTGTTAAAATACATGATAGATCTGTATTATATCACTGGTTTCGATTTTCCCCACAAGCCAAAATCTTTCAAAAAATTTCTTTTTTTGCGAGATTTTTAACTATATAAATATGAATAAAATCTACAAATTCAGTGGGATTTGTCTAATTTCTTAAAACAATGTTAAATTCATGTGGATTCACCTATATATAACAACTATTTCACGTTCGCATGCAGAGGAATATGGGTTTATTTGTGTAAATCGTCCAATTGTAAAAATCGTCGTTTCTTGCGGTAAAAACACGATTTTGCTATAAACGTTAATAAATCCTCAATATTCCAACCGATTGTGCTAATTCTATCACAGAGTGTTTAATATACATGATTGAACAGTATTATATCACTGGCTTCGATTTTCCCCACAAACCAAAATCTTTCAAAAAATTTCGTTTTTGCGAGATTTTAAACTATATAAATATGAATAAAATCTACAAATTCCGTGGGATTTGTCTAATTTCTTGAAAAAAAGTTAAATTCACGTGGATTCACCTATATATAACAACAATTTCACGTTCGCATGCAGAGGAATATGGGTTTTTTTGTGTAAATCGTCCAATTGTAAAAATCGTCGTTTCTTGCGGTAAAAAAACGATATTTGATATAATCGTTAATATAACCTCTATATTCCAACCGATTGTGCTAATTCTTTTACAGAGTGTTTAATATACAAGATTGAATAGTATTATATCAATGGTTTCGGTTTTCCCCACAAACCAAAATCTTAAAAAAAATTTCGTTTTTGCGAGATTTTTAACTATATAAATTTCAATGAAATCTACAAATTCCGTGGGATTTGTCTAATTTCTTAAAAAAATGTTACATTCATGTGGATTCACCTATATATAACAATAATATCACGTTCGCATGCAGAGGAATATGGGTTTGTTTTGTAAATCGTCCAATTGTAAAAATCGTCTTTTCTTGCGGTAAAAACACGATTATGCTATAAACGTTAATAAAATCTCTATATTCCACCCGATTGTGCTAATTCTTTTACAGAGTGTTTAATATAAACGTCTGAACAGTATTATATCACTGGTTTCGATTTTCCCCACCAACCAAAATCTTAAAAAAAATTTCGTTTTTCCGAGATTTTTAACTATATAAATGTGAATAAAATCTACAAATTCCGTGGGATTTGTCTAATTTCTTAAATAATGTTCAATTCATGTGGATTCACCTATATATAACAACAATTTCACGTTCGCATGCAGAGGAATATGGGTTTGTTTGTATAAATCGTCCAATTGTAAAATTCGTCGTTTCTTGCGATAAAAACACGATATTTGCTACAAACGTTAATATAACCTCTATTTTCCAACCGATTGTGCTAATTCTTTCACAGAGTGTTTAATATACATGATTGAACAGTATTATATCACTGGTTTATTTTCCCCACAAACCAAAATCTTTCAAAAAATTTCTTTTTTGCGAGATTTTTAACTATATAAATATCAAAAAATCTACAAATTCCGTGGGATTTGTCTAAGTTCTTAAAAAAATGTTAAATTCATGTGGATTCACCTATATATAACAACAATTTCACGTTCGGATGCAGAGGAATATGGGTTTATTTGTGTAAATCGTCCAATTGTAAAAATCGTCGTTTCTTGCGGTAAAAACACGATTTTGCTATAAACGTTAATAAATCCTCTATATTCCAACCGATTATGCTAATTCTATCACAGAGTGTTTAATATACATGATTGAACAGTATTATATCACTGGCTTCGATTTTCCCAACAAACCAAAATCTTTCAAAAAATTTCGTTTTTGCGAGATTTTTAACTATATAAATATGAATAAAATCTACAAATTCCGTGGGATTTGTCTAATTTCTTGAAAAAAAGTTAAATTCATGTGGATTCACCTATATATAACAATAATATCACGTTCGCATGCAGAGGAATATGGGTTTGTTTTGTAAATCGTCCAATTGTAAAAATCGTCGTTTCTAGCGGTAAAAACACGATTTTGCTATAAACGTTAATAAATCCTCTATATTCCAACCGATTGTGCTAATTCTTTCACAGAGTGTTTAATATACATGATTGAACAGTATTATATCACTGGTTTCGATTTTCCCCACAAAATAAAATCTTTCAAAAAATTTCGTTTTTTCGAGATTTTTAACTATATAAATATGAATAAAATCTACAAATTCCGTGGGATTTGTCTAAGTTCTTAAAAATATGTTAAATTCATGTGGATTCACCTATATATATCAACTATTTCACGTTCGCATGCAGAGATATATGGGTTTGTTTGTGTAAATCGAACAATTGTAAAAATCGTCGTTTCTTGCGGTAAAAACACGATTTTGCTATAAACGTTAATAAATCCTCAATATTCCAACCGATTGTGCTAATTCTATCACAGAGTGTTTAATATACATGATTGAACAGTATTATATCACTGGCTTCGATTTTCCCCACAAACCAAAATCTTTCAAAAAATTTCGTTTTTGCGAGATTTTAAACTATATAAATATGAATAAAATCTACAAATTCCGTGGGATTTGTCTAATTTCTTGAAAAAAAGTTAAATTCACGTGGATTCACCTATATATAACAACAATTTCACGTTTCCATGCAGAGGAATATGGGTTTTTTTGTGTAAATCGTCCAATTGTAAAAATCGTCGTTTCTTGCGGTAAAAAAACGATATTTCCTATAAACGTTAATATAACCTCTATTTTCCAACCGATTGTGCTAATTCTTTCACAGAATGTTTAATATACATGATTGAACAGTATTATATCACTGGTTTCGATTTTCCCCACAAACCTAAATCTTTCAAAAATTTTCTTTTTTGCGAGATTTTTAACTATATAAATATGAATAAAATCTACAAATTCCGTGGGATTTGTCTCATTTCTTAAAAATTTGTTAAAATCATGTGGATTCACCTATATATAACAACTGTTTCACGTTCGCATGCAGAGGAATATGGGTTTGTTCGTGTAAATCGTCCAATTGTAAAAATCGTCGTTTCTTGCGGTACAAACACGATTTTGATATAATCGTTAATATAACCTCTATATTCCAACCGATTGAGCTAATTCTTTCAGAGAGTGTTAAAATACATGATTGAACTGTATTATATCACTGGTTTCGATTTTCCCCACAAACCAAAATCTTTCAAAAAATTTCGTTTTTGCGAGATTTTTAACTATATAAATATGAATAAAATCTACTCAATTCCGTGGGATTTGTCTAATTTCTTAAAAAAATGTTAAATTCATGTGGATTCACCTATATATAACAACAATTTCACGTTCGCATGCAGAGGAATATGGGTTTGTTTGTGTAGATCGTCCAATTGTAAAAATCGTCGTTCCTTGCGGTAAAAACACGATTTTGCTATAAACGGTAATAAATCCTCTATATTCCAACCGATTGCGCTAATTCTTTCACAGAGTGTTTAATATATATGATTGAACAGTATTATATCACTGGTTTCGATTTTCCCCACAAACCAAAATCTTTAAAACAATTTCGTTTTTGCGAGATTTTTGACTATATAAATGTGAATAAAATCTACAAATTCCGTGGGATTTGTCTAAATTCTTAAAAAAAAGTTAAATTCATATGGTTTCACCTATATATAACAACAATTTCACGTTCGCATGCAGAGGAATATGGGTTTGTTTGTGTAAATCGTCCAATTGTAAAAATCGTCGTTTCTTGCGGTAAAAAAACGATATTTGCTATAAACGTTAATATAACATCTATATTCCAACCGACTGTGCTAATTCTTTCACAGAGTGTTTAATATACACGATCGAACAGTATTACATTACTGGTTTCAATTTTCCCCACAAACCAAAATCTTTAAAAAAATTTCGTTTTTGCGAGATTTTTAACTATATAAATAATAAATAAATTCTACAAATTCCGTGGGATTTGTCTAATTTCTTAAAAAATGTTCAATACATGTGGATTCACCTATATATAACAACAATTTTACGTTCGCATGCAGAGGAATATGCGTTTGTTTTTGTAAATCGTCCAATTGTAAAAATCGTCGTTTCTTGCGATAAAAACACGATATTTGCTATAAACGATAATATAACCTCTATTTTCCAACCGATTGTGCTAATTCTTTCACAGAATGTTTAATATACATGATTGAACAGTATTATATCACTGGTTTCGATTTTCCCCACAAACCAAAATCTTTCAAAAATTTTCTTTTTTGCGACATTTTTAACTATATAAATATGAATAAAATCTTCAAATACCGTGGGATTTGTCTAATTTCTTGAAAAAAAGTTAAATTCACGTGGATTCACATATATATAACAACAATTTCACGTTCGCATGCTGAGGAATATGGGTTTGTTTGTGTAAATCGTCCAATTGTAAAAATCGTCGTTTCTTGCGGTAAAAACACGATTTTGCTATAAACGTTAATAAAATCTCTATATTGCAACCGATTGTGCTAATTCTTTTACAGAGTGTTTAATATACAAGATTGAACAGTATTATATCAATGGTTTCGATTTTCCCCACAAACCAAAATCTTAAAAAAAATTTCGTTTTTGCGAGATTTTTAACTATATAAATATCAATGAAATCTACAAATTCCGTGGGATTTGTCTAATTTCTTAAAAAAATGTTACATTCATGTGGATTCACCTATATATAACAATAATATCACGTTCGCATGCAGAGGAATATGGGTTTGTTTTGTAAATCGTCCAAATGTAAAAATCGTCGTTTCTTGCGGTAAAAATACGATTTTGCTATAAACGTTAATAAATCCTCTATATTCCAACCGATTGTGCTAATTCTTTCACAGAGTGTTTAATATACATGATTGAACAGTATTATATCACTGGTTTCGATTTTCCCCACAAACCAAAATCTTTAAAAAAAAATTCGTTTTTGCGAGATTTTTAACTATATAAATATGAATAAAGTCTACAAATTCCGTGGGATTTGTCTAATATCTTAAAAAATGTTCAATACATGTGGATTCACCTATATATAACAACAATTTCACGTTCGCATGCTGAGGAATATGGGTTTGTTTGTGTAAATCGTCCAATTGTAAAAATCGTCGTTTCTTGCGATAAAAACACGATATTTGCTATAAACGTTAATATAACCTCTATTTTCCAACCGATTGTGCTAATTCTTTCACAGAATGTTTAATATACATGATTGAACAGTATTATCTCACTGTTTTCGATTTTCCCCACAAACCTAAATCTTTCAAAAATTTTCTTTTTTGCGAGGTTTTTAACTATATAAATATGAATAAAATCTACAAATTCCGTGGGATTTTTCTAATTTCTTAAACATTTGTTAAATTCATGTGGATTCACCTATATATAACAACTATTTCACGTTCGCATGCAGAGGAATATGGGTTTGTTTGTGTAAATCGTCCAATTGTAAAAATCGTCGTTTCTTGCGGTAAAAACACGATTTTGCTATAAACGGTAATAAATCCTCTATATTCCAACCGATTGTGCTAATTCTTTCACAGAGTGTTTAATATATATGATTGAACAGCATTATATCACTGGTTTCGTTTTTCCCCACAAACCAAAATCTTTAAAACAATTTCGTTTTTGCGAGATTTTTAACTATATAAATATGAATAAAATCAACAAATTCCGTGGGATTTGTCTAAATTCTTAAAAAAAAGTTAAATTCATATGGTTTCACCTATATATAACAATAATTTCACGTTCGCATGCAGAGGAATATGGGTTTGTTTGTGTAAATCGTCCAATTGTAAAAATCGTCGTTTCTTGCGGTAAAAAAACGATATTTGCTATAAACGTTAATATAACCTCTATATTCCAACCGACTGTGCTAATTCTTTCACAGAGTGTTTAATATACACGATCGAACAGTATTACATCACTGGTTTCGATTTTCCCCACAAACCAAAATCTTTAAAAAAATTTCGTTTTTGCGAGATTTTTAACTATATAAATATTAAATAAAGTCTACAAATTCCGTGGGATTTGTCTAAATTCTTAAAAAAAAAGTTAAATTCATGTGGATTCACCTATATATAATAACAATTTCACGTTCGCATGCAGAGGATTATGGGTTTGTTTGTGGAAATCGTCCAATTGTAAAAATCGTCGTTTCTTGCGGTAAAAACACGATTTTCATATAATCGTTAATATAACCTCTATATTCCAACCGATTGTGCTAATTCTTTCACAGAGTGTTAAAATACATTATTGAACTGTATTATATCATTGGTTTCGATTTTCCCCACTAGCCAAAATCTTTCAAAAAATTTCCTTTTTGCGAGATTTTTAACTATATAAATATGAATAAAATCTACAAATTCAGTGGGATTTGTCTAATTTCTTGAAAAAAAGTTAAATTCACGTGGATTCACCTATATATAACAACAATTTCACGTTCGCATGCAGAGGAATATGGGTTTGTTTGTGTAAATCGTCCAATTGTAAAAATCGTCGTTTCTTGCGGTAAAAACACGATTTTGCTATAAACGTTAATAAAATCTCTATATTCAAACCGATTGTGCTAATTCTTTCACAGAGTGTTTAATATACATGATTGAACAGTATTATATCACAGGTTTCGATTTTCCCCACAAACCAAAATCTTTCAAAAAATTTCTTTTTTCCAAGATTTTTAACTATATAAATATCAATAAAATCTACAAATTCCGTGGGATTTGTCTAATTTCTTAAAAATTTGTTAAATTCATGTGGATTCACCTATATATAACAACAATTTCACGTTCGCATGCAGAGGAATATGGGTTTGTTTGTGTAAATCGTCCAATTGTAAAAATCGTCGTTTCTTGCGGTAAAAACACGATTTTGATTTTAACGTTAATATAACCTCTATATTCCAACCGATTGTGCTAATTCTTTCACAGAGTGTTTAATATACATGATTGAACAGTATTATATCACTGGTTTCGATTTTCCCCACAAAACAAAATCTAAAAAAAAAAATTTCGTTTTTGCGAGATTTTTCACTATATAAATATGAATAAAATCTACAAATTCCGTGGGATTTGTCTAATTTCTTAAAAATACGTTAAATTCATGTGGATTCACCTATATATAACAACTATTTCACGTTCGCATGCAGAGGAATATGGGTTTGTTTGTGTAAATCGTCCAATTGTAAAAATCGTCGTTTCTTGCGGTAAAAACACGATTTTGCTATAAACTTTAGTATAACCTCTATATTCCAACCGATTGTGCTAATTCTTTCACAGAGTGTTTAATATACATGTTTGAACAGTATTATATCACTGGTTTCGGTTTTCCCCACTAACCAAAATCTTTAAAACAATTTCGTTTTTCCGAGATTTTTAACTATATACATATGAATAAAATCTACAAATTCCGTGGGATTTGTCTAAATTCTTAAAAAAAAGTTAAATTCATGTGGTTTCACCTATATATAACAACAATTTCACGTTCGCATGCAGAGGAATATGGGTTTTTTTGTGTAAATCGTCCAATTGTAAAAATCGTCGTTTCTTGCGGTAAAAAAACGATATTTGCTATACACGTTAATATAACCTCTATATTCCAACCGACTGCGCTAATTCTTTCACAGAGTGTTTAATATACATGGTTGAACAGTATTACATCACTGGTTTCGATTTTCCCCACAAACCAAAATCTTTAAAAAAATTTCGTTTTTGCGAGATTTTTAACTATATAAATATGAATAAAGTCTACAAATTCCGTGGGATTTGTCTAATATCTTAAAAAATGTTCAATACATGTGGATTCACCTATATATAACAACAATTTCACGTTCGCATGCAGAGGAATATGGGTTTGTTTGTGTAAATCGTCCAATTGTAAAAATCGTCGTTTCTTGCGATAAAAACACGATATTTGCTATAAACGTTAATATAACCTCTATTTTCCAACCGATTGTGCTAATTCTTTCACAGAATGTTTAATATACATGATTGAACAGTATTATATCACTGGTTTCGATTTTCCCCACAAACCTAAATCGTTCAAAAATTTTCTTTTTTGCGAGATTTTTAACTATAAATATGAATAAAATCTACAAATTCCGTGGGATTTGTCTAATTTCTTACAAATTTGTTAAATTCATGTGGATTCACCTATATATAACAACTATTTCACATTCGCATGCAGAGGAATATGGGTTTGTTTGTGTAAATCGTCCAATTGTAAAAATCGTCGTTTCTTGCGGTAAAAACACGATTTTGATATGATCGTTAATATAACCTCTATATTCCACCGATTGAGCTAATTCTTTCACAGAGTGTTAAAATACATGATTGAACTGTATTATATCACTGGTTTCGATTTTCCCCACAAACCAAAATCTTTCAAAAAATTTCGTTTTTGCAAGGTTTCTAACTATATATATATGAATAAAATTTACAAATTCCGTGGGATTTGTCTAATTTCTTAAAAAAATGTTAAATTCATGTGGATTCACCTATATATAACAACAATTTCACTTTCGCATGCAGAGGAATATGGGTTTGTTTGTGTAAATCGTCCAATTGTAAAAATCGTCGTTCCTTGCGGTAAAAACACGATTTTGCTATAAACGGTAATAAATCCTCTATATTCCAACCGATTGTGCTAATTCTTTCACAGAGTGTTTAATATATATGATTGAACAGTATTATATCACTGGTTTCGATTTTCCCCACAAACCAAAATCTTTAAAACAATTTCGTTTTTTCGAGATTTTTAACTATATAAATATGAATAAAATCTACAAATTCCGTGGGATTTGTCTAAATTCTTAAAAAAAAGTTAAATTCATATGGTTTCACCTATATCTAACAACAATTTCACGTTCGCATGCAGAGGAATATGGGTTTGTTTGTGTAAATCGTCCAATTGTAAAAATCGTCGTTTCTTGCGGTAAAAAAACGATATTTGTTATAAACGTTAATATAACCTCTATATTCCAACCGACTGTGCTAATTCTTTCACAGAGTGTTTAATATACACGATCGAACAGTATTACATCACTGGTTTCGATTTTCCCCACAAACCAAAATCTTTAAAAAAATTTCGTTTTTGCGAGATTTTTAACTATATAAATATTAAATAAAATCTACAAATTCCGTGGGATTTATCTAATTTCTTAAAAAATGTTCAATACATGTGGATTCACCTATATATAACAACAATTTTACGTTCGCATGCAGAGGAATATGGGTTTGTTTGTGTAAATCGTCCATTTGTAAAAATCGTCGTTTCTTGCGATAAAAACACGATATTTCCTATAAACGTTAATTTAACCTCTATTTTCCAACCGATTGTGCTAATTCTTTCACAGAATGTTTAATATACGAGATTGAACAGTATTATATCACTGGTTTCGATTTTCCCCACAAACCAAAATCTTTCAAAAATTTTCTTTTTTGCGAGATTTTTAACTATATAAATATGAATAAAATCTACAAATTCCGTGGGATTTGTCTAATTTCTTAAAAAAATGTTAAATTCATGTGGATTCACCTATATATAACAACAATTTCACGTTCGCATGCAGAGGAATATGGGTTTGTTTGTGTAAATCGTCCAACTGTAAAAATCGTCGTTTCTTGCGGTAAAAACACGATTTTGATATAATCGTTAATATAACCTCTATATTCCAACCGATTGTGTTAATTCTTCCACAGAGTGTTAAAATACATGATTGAACTGTATTATATCACCGGTTTCGATTTTCCCCACTAGCCAAAATCTTTCAAAAAATTTCCATTTTGCGAGATTTTTAACTATATAAATATGAATAAAATCTACAAATTCAGTGGGATTTGTCTAATTTCTTAAACAAATGTTAAATTCATGTGGATTCACCTATATATAACAACTATTTCACGTTCGCATGCAGAGGAATATGGGTTTATTTGTGTAAATCGTCCAATTGTAAAAATCGTCGTTTCTTGCGGTAAAAACACGATTTTGCTATAAACGTTAATAAATCCTCTATATTCCAAGCGATTGTGCTAATTCTATCACAGAGTGTTTAATATACATGATTGAACAGTATTATATCACTGGCTTCGATTTTCCCCACAAACCAAAATCTTTCAAAAAATTTCGTTTTTGCGAGATTTTTAACTATATAAATATGAATAAAATCTACAAATTCCGTGGGATTTGTCTAATTTCTTGAAAAAAAGTTAAATTCACGTGGATTCACCTATATATAACAACAATTTCACGTTCGCATGCAGAGGAATATGGGTTTGTTTGTGTAAATCGTCCAATTGTAAAAATCGTCGTTTCTTGCGGTAAAAACACGATTTTGCTATAAACGTTAATAAAATCTCTATATTCCAACCGATTGTGCTAATTCTTTCACAGAGTGTTTAATATACATGATTGAACAGTATTATATCACAGGTTTCGATTTTCCCCACAAACCAAAATCTTTCAAAAAATTTCTTTTTTCCAAGATTTTTAACTATATAAATATCAATAAAATCTACAAATTCCGTGGGATTTGTCTAATATCTTAAAAAATGTTCAATACTTGTGGATTCACCTATATATAACAACAATTTCACGTTCGCATGCAGAGGAATATGGGTTTGTTTGTGTAAATCGTCCAATTGTAAAAATCGTCGTTTCTTGCGATAAAAACACGATATTTGCTATAAACGTTAATATAACCTCTATTTTCCAACCGATTGTGCTAATTCTTTCACAGAATGTTTAATATACATGATTGAACAGTATTATATCACTGGTTTCGATTTTCCCCACAAACCTAAATCGTTCAAAAATTTTCTTTTTTGCGAGATTTTTAACTATATAAATATGAATAAAATCTACAAATTCCGTGGGATTTGTCTAATTTCTTAAAAATTTGTTAACTTCATGTGGATTCACCTATATATAACAACTATTTCACGTTCGCATGCAGAGGAATATGGGTTTGTTTGTGTAAATCGTCCAATTGTAAAAATCGTCGTTCCTTGCGTTAAAAACACGATTTTGCTATAAACGGTAATAAATCCTCTATATTCCAACCGATAGTGCTAATTCTTTCACAGAGTGTTTAATATATATGATTGAACAGTATTATATCACTGGTTTCGATTTTCCCCACAAACCAAAATCTTTAAAACAATTTCGTTTTTGCGAGATTTTTAACTATATAAATATGAATAAAATCTACAAATTCCGTGGGATTTGTCTAAATTCTTAAAAAAAAGTTAAATTCATATGGTTTCACCTATATATAACAACAATTTCACGTTCGCATGCAGAAGAATATGGGTTTGTTTGTGTAAATCGTCCAATTGTAAAAATCGTCGTTTCTTGCGGTAAAAAGCGATATTTGCTATAAACGTTAATATAACCTCTATATTCCAACCGACTGTGATAATTCTTTCACAGAGTGTTTAATATACATGATCGAACAGTATTACATCACTGGTTTCGATTTTCCCCACAAACCAAAATCTTTAAAAAAATTTCGTTTTTGCGAGATTTTTAACTATATAAATATTAAATAAAATCTACAAATCCGTGGGATTTGTCTAATTTCTTAAAAAATGTTCAATACATGTGGATTCACCTATATATAACAACAATTTTACGTTCGCATGCAGAGGAATATGGGTTTGTTTGTGTAAATCGTCCAATTGTAAAAATCGTCGTTTCTTGCGATAAAAACACGATATTTGCTATAAACGTTAATATAACCTCTATTTTCCAACCGATTGTGCTAATTCTTTCACAGAATGTTTAATATACGAGATTGAACAGTATTATATCACTGGTTTCGATTTTCCCCACAAACCAAAATCTTTCAAAAATTTTCTTTTTTGCGAGATTTTTAACTATATAAATATGAATAAAATCTACAAATTCCGTGGGATTTGTCTAATTTCTTAAAAAAATGTTAAATTCATGTGGATTCACCTATATATAACAACAATTTCACGTTCGCATGCAGAGGAATATGGGTTTGTTTGTGTAAATCGTCCAATTGAAAAAATCGTCGTTTCTTGCGGTAAAAATACGATTTTGCTATAATCGTTAGTATACCCTCTCTATTCCAACCGATTGTGCTAATTCTTTCACAGAGTGTTTAATATACATGATTAAACAGTATTATATCAGTGGTTTCGATTTTCTCCACAAATTAAACTCTTTCAAATAATTTCGTTTTTGCGAGATTTTTAACTTTATAAATATGAATAAAATCTACAAATTCCGTGGGATTTGTCTAATTTCTTAAAAAAATGATAAATTCATGTGGATTCACCTATATATAACAGCAATTTCACGTTCGCATGCAGAGGAATATGGGTTTGTTTGTGTAAATCGTCCAATTGTAAAAATCGTCGTTTCTTGCGGTAAAAACACGATTTTGCTGTAACCGTTAATATAAACTCGATATTTAAAAACCGATTGTGCTAATTCTTTCACAGAGTGTTTAATATACACGATTGAACAGTATTATATCACTGGTTTCGATTTTCCCCACAAACCAAAAACTTTCAAAAAATTTCTTTTTTCCGAGATTTTTAACTATATAAATATCAATAAAATCTACAAATTCCGTGGGATTTGTCTAATTTCTTAAAAAAATGTCACATTCATGTGGATTCTCCTATATATAACAATTTCACGTTCGCATGCTGAGGAATATGGGTTTGTTTGTGTAAATCGTCCAATTGTAAAAATCGTCGTTTCTTGCGGTAAAACCACGATTTTGCTATAAACGTTAATATAACCTCTATATTCCAACCGATTGTGCTAATTCCTTCACAGAGAGTTTAATATACATGATTGAACAGTATTATATCACTGGTTTCGATTTTCCCCACAAAAGAAAATCTTTCAAAATATTTCGTTTTTTCGAGGTTTTTAAATATATAAATATGAATAAAATCTACAAATTCCGTGGGATTTGTCTAATTTCTTAAAAAAATGTTAAATTCATGCGGATTCACCTATATATAACAACAATTTCACGTTCGCATGCAGAGGAATATGGGTTTGTTTGTGTAAATCGTCCAATTGTAAAAATCGTCGTTTCTTGCGGTAACAACACGATTTTGCTATAAACGTTAATAAATCCTCTATATTCCAACCGATTGTGCCAATTCTTTCATAGAGTGTTTAATATACATGATTGAACATTATTTTATCACTGGTTTCGATTTTCCCCACAAACCAAAATCTTTCAAAAAATTTCGTTTTTGCGAGATTTTTAACTATATAAATATGAATAAAATCTACAAATTCCGTGGGATTTGTCTAATTTCTTAAAAAAATATATATTAAATTCATGTGGATTCACCTATATATAACAACAATTACACGTTCGCATTCTGAGGAATATGGGTTTGTTTGTGTAAATCGTCCAATTGTAAAAGTCGTCGTTTCTTGCGGTAAAAACACGATATTTGCTATAAACGTTAATATAACCTCTATATTCCAACCGATTGTGCTAATTCTTTCACAGAGTGTTTAATATACATGATTGAACAGTATTATATCACTGGTTTCGATTTTTCCCACAAAACAAAATCTTAAAAAAAATTTCGTTTTTGCGAGATTTTTAACTATATAAATATGAATAAAATCTACAAATTCCGTGGGATTTGTCTAATTCCTTAAAAATACGTTAAATTCATGTGAATTCACCTATATATAACAACAACTTCACGTTCGCATGCAGAGGAATCTGGGTTTGTTTGTGTAAATCGTCCAATTGTAAAAATCGTCGTTTCTTGCGGTAAAAACACGATTTTGCTATAAACGTTAGTATAACCTCTATATTCCAACCGATTGTGCTAATTCTTTCATAGAGTGTTTAATATACATGATTGAACAGTATTATATCACTGGTTACGATTTTCCCCACAAACCAAAATCTTTCAAAAAATTTCGTTTTTGCGAGATTTTTAACTATATAAATATGAATAAAATCTACAAATTCCGTGGTATTTGACGAATTTCTTTAAAAAATGTTAAATCAATGTGGATTCACCTATATATAACAACTATTTCACGTTCGCATGCAGAGGAATATGGGTTTGTTTGCGTAAATCGTCTAATTGTAAAAATCGTCGTTTCTTGCGTTAAAAACACGATATTTGCTATAAACGTTAATATAACCTCTATATTCCAACCGATTGTGCTAATTCTTTCACAGAGTGTTTAATATACATGATTGAACAGTATTATATCACTGGTTTCGATTTTCCCCACAAACCAAATTCTTTCAAAAAATTTCTTTTTTGCGAGATTTTTAACTATATTAATATCAATAAAATCTACAAATTCCGTGGGATTTGTCTAATTTGTTAAAAAAATGTTAAATTCATGTGGATTCACCTATATATAACAACAATTTCACGTTCGCATGCAGAGGAATATGGGTTTGTTTGTGTAAATCGTCCAATTGTAAAAATCGTCGTTTCTTGCGGTAAAAACACGATTTTGCTATAAACGTTAATATACCCTCTATATTCCTACCGATTGTGCTAATTCTTTCACAGAGTGTTTAATATTCATGTTTGAACAGTATTATATCACTGGTTTCGATTTACCCCACAAAACAATATCTTAAAAAAAAATTCGTTTTTGCGAGATTTTTAACTATATAAATATGAATAAAATCTACAAATTCCGTGGAATTTGTCTAATTTTTTAAAAATATGTTAAATTCATGTGGATTCACCTATTTATAACAACTATTTCACGTTCGCATGCAGAAGAATATGGGTTTGTTTGTGTAAATCGTCCAATTGAAAAAATCGTCGTTTCTTGCGGTAAAAACACGATTTTGCTATAATCGTTAGTATAACCTCTATATTCCAACCGATTGTGCTAATTCTTTCACAGAGTGTTTAATATACATGATTAAACAGTATTATATCACTGGTTTCGATTTTCTCCACAAACCAAAATCTTTCAAATAATTTCGTTTTTGCGAGATTTTTAACTATATAAATATGAATAAAATCTACAAATTCCGTGGGATTTGTCTAATTTCTTAAAAAAATGTTACATTCATGTCGATTCAACTATATATAACAACAATTTCACGTTCGCATGCAGAGGAATATGGGTTTGTTTGTGTATATCGTCCAATTGTAAAAATCGTCGTTTCTTGCGGTAAAAACACGATTTTGCTATAAACGTTAATATAACATCTATTTTCCAACCGATTTTGCTAATTCTTTCACAGAGTGTTTAATATACATGATTGAACATTATTATATCACTGGTTTCGATTTTCCCCACAAACCAAAATCTTTCAAAAAATTTCGTTTTTGCGAGATTTTTAACTATATATATATGAATAAAATCTACAAATTCCGTGGGATTTGTCTAATTTCTTTAAAAAAAATATGTTAAATTCATGTGGGTTCAAATATATATAACAACTATTTCACGTTCGCATGCAGAGGAATATGGGTTTGTTTGTGTAAATCGTCCAGTTGTAAAAATCGTCGTTTCTTGCGGTAAAAACACGATTTTGATATTAACGTTAATATAACCTCTATATTCCAACCGATTTTGCTAATTCTTTCACAGAGTGTTTAATATACATGATTGAACAGTATTATATCACTGGTTTCGATTTTCCCCACAAACCAAAATCTTTCAAAAAATTTCGTTTTTGCGAGATTTTTAACTATATAAATATGAATAAAATCTACAAATTCCGTGGGATTTGTCTAATTTCTTAAAAAAAATTTAAATTCATGTGGATTCACCTATATATAACAACTATTTCACGTTCGCATGCAGAGGAATATGGGTTTGTTTGTGTAAATCGTCTAATTGTAAAAATCGTCGTTTCTTGCGGTAAAAACACGATCTTGCTATAAACGTTAATATGACCTCTATATTCCAACCGATTGTGCTAATTCTTTCACAGAGTGTTTAATATACATGATTGAACAGTATTATATCACTAGTTTCGATTTTCCCCACAAACCAAAATCTTTCAAAAAATTTCGTTTTTGCGAGATTTTTAACTATATAAATAGGAATTAAATATACAAATTCCGTGGGATTTGTCTAATTTCTTTAAAAAATGTTAAATTCATGTGGATTCACCTATTATTAACAACAATTTCACGTTCGCGTGCAGAGGAATATGTGTTAGTTTGCGTAAATCGTCTAATTGTAAAAATCGTCGTTTCTTGCGGTAAAAACACGATTTTGCTATAAACGTTAATATAACCTCTATATTCCAACCGATTGTGCTAATTCTTTCACAGAGTGTTTAATATACATGATTGAACAGTATTATATCGCTAGTTTCGATTTTCCCCAGAAAAAAAATCTTTCAAAAAATTTCGTTTTTGCGAGATTTTTAACTATATAAATATGAATTAAATATACGAATTCCGTGGGATTTGTCAAATTTTTTAAATAAATGTTAAATTCATGTGGATTCACCTATATATAACAACAATTACACGTTCGCATTCAGAGGAATATGGGTTTGTTTGTGTAAATCGTCCAATTGTAAAAGTCGTCGTTTCTTGCGATAAAAACACTATATTTGCTATAAACGTTAATATAACCTTTATATTCCAACCGATTGTGCTAATTCTTTCACAGAGTGTTTAATATACATGATTGAACAGTATTATATCACAGGTTTCGATTTTCCCCACAAACCAAAATCTTTCAAAAAATTTCTTTTTTCCAAGATTTTTAACTATATAATTATCAATAAAATCTACAAATTCGGTGGGATTTGTCTAATTTCTTAAAAATTTGTTAAATTCATGTGGATTCACCTATATATAACAACAATTTCACGTTCGCATGCAGAGGAATATGGGTTTGTTTGTGTAAATCGTCCAATTGTAAAAATCGTCGTTTCTTGCGGTAAAAACACGATTTTGATATTAACGTTAATATAACCTCTATATTCCAACCGATTGTGCTAATTCTTTCACAGAGTGTTTAATATACATGATTGAACAGTATTATATCACTGGTTTCGATTTTCCCCACAAAACAAAATCTAAAAAAAAAATTTCGTTTTTGCGAGATTTTTAACTATATAAATATGAATAAAATCTACAAATTCCGTGGGATTTGTCTAATTTCTTAAAAATACGTTAAATTCATGTGGATTCACCTATATATAACAACTATGTCACGTTCGCATGCTGAGGAATATGGGTTTGTTTGTGTAAATCGTCCAATTGTAAAAATCGTCGTTTCTTGCGGTAAAAACACGATTTTGCTATAAACGTTAGTATAACCTCTATATTCCAACCGATTGTGCTAATTCTTTCACAGAGTGTTTAATATACATGTTTGAACAGTATTATATCACTGGTTTCGGTTTTCCCCACTAACCAAAATCTTTAAAAAAATTTCGTTTTTGCGAGATTTTTAACTATATAAATATGAATAAAATCTACAAATTCCGTGGGATTTGTCTAATTTCTTAAAAAAAATATGTTAAATTCATGTGGGTTCAAATATATATAACAACTATTTCACGTTCGCATGCAGAGGAATATGGGTTTGTTTGTGTAAATCGTCCAGTTGTAAAAATCGTCGTTTCTTGCGGTAAAAACACGATTTTGATATTAACGTTAATTTAACCTCTATATTCCAACCGATTTTGCTAATTCTTTCACAGAGTGTTTAATATACATGATTGAACAGTATTATATCACTGGTTTCGATTTTCCCCACAAACCAAAATCTTTAAAAAAATTTCGTTTTTGCGAGATTTTTAACTATATAAATATGAATAAAATCTACAAATTCCGTGGGATTTGTCTAATTTCTTAAAAAAAATTTAAATTCATGTGGATTCACCTATATATAACAACTATTTCACGTTCGCATGCGGAGGAATATGGGTTTGTTTGTGTAAATCGTCTAATTGTAAAAATCGTCGTTTCTTGCGGTAAAAACACGATTTTGCTATAAACGTTAATATGACCTCTATATTCCAACCGATTGTGCTAATTCTTTCACAGAGTGTTTAATATACATGATTGAATAGTATTATATCACTAGTTTCGATTTTCCCCACAAACCAAAATCTTTCAAAAAATTTCGTTTTTGCGAGATTTTTAACTATATAAATAGGAATTAAATATACAAATTCCGTGGGATTTGTCTAATTTCTTTAAAAAATGTTAAATTCATGTGGATTCACCTATTATTAACAACAATTTCACGTTCGCGTGCAGAGGAATATGGGTTAGTTTGCGTAAATCGTCTAATTGTAAAAATCGTCGTTTCTTGCGGTAAAAACACGATTTTGCTATAAACGTTAATATAACCTCTATATTCCAACCGATTGTGCTAATTCTTTCACAGAGTGTTTAATATACATGATTGAACAGTATTATATCGCTAGTTTCGATTTTCCCCAGAAAAAAAATCTTTCAAAAAATTTCGTTTTTGCGAGATTTTTAACTATATAAATATGAATTAAATATACAAATTCCGTGGGATTTGTCAAATTTTTTAAATAAATGTTAAATTCATGTGGATTCACCTAGATATAACAACAATTACACGTTCGCATTCAGAGGAATATGGGTTTGTTTGTGTAAATCGTCCAATAGTAAAAGTCGTCGTTTCTTGCGATAAAAACACTATATTTGCTATAAACGTTAATATAACCTTTATATTCCAACCGATTGTGCTAATTCTTTCACAGAGTGTTTAATATACATGATTGAACAGTATTATATCACAGGTTTCGATTTTCCCCACAAACCAAAATCTTTCAAAAAATTTCTTTTTTCCAAGATTTTTAACTATATAATTATCAATAAAATCTACAAATTCCGTGGGATTTGTCTAATTTCTTAAAAATTTGTTAAATTCATGTGGATTCACCTATATATAACAACAATTTCACGTTCGCATGCAGAGGAATATGGGTTTGTTTGTGTAAATCGTCCAATTGTAAAAATCGTCGTTTCTTGCGGTAAAAACACGATTTTGATATTAACGTTAATATAACCTCTATATTCCAACCGATTGTGCTAATTCTTTCACAGAGTGTTTAATATACATGATTGAACAGTATTATATCACTGGTTTCGATTTTCCCCACAAAACAAAATCTAAAAAAAAAATTTCGTTTTTGCGAGATTTTTAACTATATAAATATGAATAAAATCTACAAATTCCGTGGGATTTGTCTAATTTCTTAAAAATACGTTAAATTCATGTGGATTCACCTATATATAACAACTATGTCACGTTCACATGCAGAGGAATATGGGTTTGTTTGTGTAAATCGTCCAATTGTAAAAATCGTCGTTTCTTGCGGTAAAAACACGATTTTGCTATAAACGTTAGTATAACCTCTATATTCCAACCGATTGTGCTAATTCTTTCACAGAGTGTTTAATATACATGTTTGAACAGTATTATATCACTGGTTTCGGTTTTCCCCACTAACCAAAATCTTTAAAAAAATTTCGTTTTTGCGAGATTTTTAACTATATAAATATGAATAAAATCTACAAATTCCGTGGGATTTGACTAATTTCTTAAAAAAATGTTAAATTCATGTGGATTCACCTATATATAACAACTATTTCACGTTCGCATGCTGAGGAATATGGGTTTGTTTGCGTAAATTGTCTAATTGTAAAAATCGTCGTTTCTTGCGTTAAAAACACGATATTTGCTATAAACGTTAATATAACCTCTATATTCCAACCGATTGTGCTAATTCTTTCACAGAGTGTTTAATATACATGATTGAACAGTATTATATCGCTAGTTTCGATTTTCCCCAGAAAAAAAATCTTTCAAAAAATTTCGTTTTTGCGAGATTTTGCACTATATAAATATGAATTAAATATACAAATTCCGTGGGATTTGTCAAATTTTTTAAATAAATGTTAAATTCATGTGCATTCACCTACATATATAACAACAATTTCACGTTCGCATGCAGAGGAATATGGGTTTGTTTGTGTAAATCGTCCAATTGTAAAAATCGTCGTTTCTTGCGATAAAAACACGATTTTGCTATAAACGTTAATATAACCTCTATATTCCAACCGATTGTGCTAATTCTTTCACAGAGTGTTTAATATACATGTTTGAACAGTATTATATCACTGGTTTCGATTTTCAACACAAACCAAAATCTTAAAAAAAATTTCGTTTTTGCGAGATTTTTAACTATATAAATATGAATAAAATTTACAAATTCCGTGGAATTTGTCTAATATTTTAAAAATATGTTAAATTCATGTGGATTCACCTATTTATAACAACTATTTCACGTTCGCATGCAGAGGAATATGGGTTTTTATGTGTAAATCGTCCTGTTGTAAAAATCGTCGTTTCTTGCGGTAAAAACACGATTTTGATATTAACGTTAATATAACCTCTATATTCCAACCGATTTTGCTAATTCTTTCACAGAGTGTTTAATATACATGATTGAACAGTATTATGTCACTGGTTTCGATTTTCCCCACAAACCAAAATCTTTCAAAAAATTTCGTTTTTGCGAGATTTTTAACTATATAAATATGAATAAAATCTACAAATTCCGTGGGATTTGTCTAATTTCTTAAAAAAATGATAAATTCATGTGGATTCACCTATATATAACAACAATTTCAAGTTCGCATGCAGAGGAATATGGGTTTGTTTGTGTAAATCGTCCAATTGTAAAAATCGTCGTTTCTTGCGGTAAAAACACGATTTTGCTATAAACGTTAATATAACCTCTATTTTCCAACCGATTGTGCTAATTCTTTCACAGAGTGTTTAATATACATGATTGAACATTATTATATCACTGATTTCGATTTTCCCCACAAACCAAAATCTTTCAAAAAATTTCGTTTTTGCGAGATTTTTAACTATATAAATATGAATAAAATCTACAAATTACGTGGGATTTGTCTAATTTCTTGAAAAAAAGTTATATTCACGTGGATTCACCTATATATAACAACAATTTCACGTTCGCATGCAGAGGAATATGGGTTTGTTTGTGTAAAAGGTAAAATTGTAAAAATCGTCGTTTCTTGCGGTAAAAGAACGATTTTTCTATAAACGTTAATAAATCCTCTCTATTCCAACCGATTGTGCTAATTCTTTCACAGGGTGTTTAATATACATGATTGAACAGTATTATATCACTGGTTTCCATTATCCCCACTAACCAAAATCTTTCAAAAAATTTCGTTTTTGCGAGATTTTTAACTATATAAATAGGAATAATATCTACAAATTCCGTGGGATTTGTCTAATTTCTTGAAAAAAAGTTACATTCAGGTGGATTCACCTATATATAACAACAATTTCACGTTCGCATGCAGAGGAATATGGGTTTGTTTGTGTAAAAGGTAAAATTGTAAAAATCGTCGTTTCTTGCGGTAAAACCACGATTTTGCTATAAACGTTAATATAACCTCTATATTCCAACCGATTGTGCTAATTCCTTCACAGAGAGTTTAATATACATGATTGAACAGTATTATATCACTGGTTTCGATTTTCCCCACAAAAGAAAATCTTTCAAAATATTTCGTTTTTTCGAGGTTTTTAACTATATAAATATGAATAAAATCTACAAATTCCGTGGGATTTGTCTAATTTCTTAAAAAAATGTTAAATTCATGCGGATTCACCTATATATAACAACAATTTCACGTTCGCATGCAGAGGAATATGGGTTTGTTTGTGTAAATCGTCCAATTGTAAAAATCGTCGTTTCTTGCGGTAAAAACACGATTTTGCTATAAACGTTAATAAATCCTCTATATTCCAACCGATTGTGCTAATTCTTTCATAGAGTGTTTAATATACATGATTGAACATTATTTTATCACTGGTTTCGATTTTCCCCACAAACCAAAATCTTTCAAAAAATTTCGTTTTTGCGAGATTTTTAACTATATAAATATGAATAAAATCTACAAATTCCGTGGGATTTGTCTAATTTCTTAAAAAAATATATATTAAATTCATGTGGATTCACCTATATATAACAACAATTACACGTTCGCATTCAGAGGAATATGGGTTTGTTTGTGTAAATCGTCCAATTGTAAAAGTCGTCGTTTCTTGCGGTAAAAACACGATTTTGCTATAAACGTTACTATTACCTCTATATTCCAACCGATTGTGCTAATTCTTTCATAGAGTGTTTAATATACATGATTGAACAGTATTATATCACTGGTTTCGATTTTCCCACTAACCAAAATCTTTGAAAAAATTTCGTTTTTGCGAGATTTTTAACTATATAAATATGAATAAAATCTACAAATTCCATGGTATTTGACTAATTTCTTTAAAAAATGTTAAATTAATGTGGATTCACCTATATATAACAACTATTTCACGTTCGCATGCAGAGGAATATGGGTTTGTTTGCGTAAATCGTCTAATTGTAAAAATCGTCGTTTCTTGCGTTAAAAACACGATATTTGCTATAAACGTTAATATAACCTCTATATTCCAACCGATTGTGCTAATTCTTTCACAGAGTGTTTAATATACATGATTGAACAGTATTATATCACTGGTTTCGATTTTCCCCACAAACCAAAATCTTTCAAAAAATTTTTTTTTGCGAGATTTTTTACTATATTAATATCAATAAAATCTACAAATTCCGTGGGATTTGTCTAATTTCTTAAAAAAATGTTAAATTCATGTGGATTCACCTATATATAACAACAATTTCACGTTCGCATGCAGAGGAATATGGGTTTGTTTGTGTAAATCGTCCAATTGTAAAAATCGTCGTTTCTTGCGGTAAAAACACGATTTTGCTATCAACGTTAATATAACCTCTATATTCCAACCGATTGTGCTAATTCTTTCACAGAGTGTTTAAAATACATGTTTGAACAGTATTATATCACTGGTTTCGATTTTCCCCACAAAACAAAATCTTTAAAAAAAATTCGTTTTTGCGAGATTTTTAACTATATAAATATGAATAAAATCTACAAATTCCGTGGAATTTGTCTAATTTTTTTTAAAATATGTTAAATTTATGTGGATTCACCTATTTATAACAACTATTTCACGTTCGCATGCAGAAGAATATGGGTTTGTTTGTGTAAATCGTCCAATTGAAAAAATCGTCGTTTCTTGCGGTAAAAACACGATTTTGCTATAATCGTTAGTATAACCTCTATATTCCAACCGATTGTGCTAATTCTTTCACAGAGTGTTTAATATACATGATGAAACAGTATTATATCACTGGTTTCGATTTTCTCCACAAACCAAAATCTTTCAAATAATTTCGTTTTTGCGAGATTTTTAACTATATAAATATGAATAAAATCTACAAATTCCGTGGGATTTGTCTAATTTCTTAAAAAAATGTTACATTCATGTCGATTCACATATATATAACAACAATTTCACGTTCGCATGCAGAGGAATATGGGTTTGTTTGTGTAAATCGTCCAATTGTAAAAATCGTCGTTTCTTGCGGTAAAAACACGATTTTGTTATAAACGTTAATATAACCTCTATTTTCCAACCGATTGTGCTAATTCTTTCACAGAGTGTTTAATATACATGATTGAACATTATTATATCACTGGTTTCGATTTTCCCCACAAACCAAAATCTTTCAAAAAATTTCGTTTTTGCGAGATTTTTAACTATATAAATATGAATAAAATCTACAAATTCCGTGGGATTTGTCTAATTTCTTAAAAAAAAATATGTTAAATTCATGTGGGTTCAAATATATATAAGAACTATTTCACGTTCGCATGCAGAGGAATATGGGTTTTTATGTGTAAATCGTCCTGTTGTAAAAATCGTCGTTTCTTGCGGTAAAAACACGATTTTGATATTAACGTTAATATAACCTCTATATTCCAACCGATTTTGCTAATTCTTTCACAGAGTGTTTAATATACATGATTGAACAGTATTATGTCACTGGTTTCGATTTTCCCCACAAACCAAAATCTTTCAAAAAATTTCGTTTTTGCGAGATTTTTAACTATATAAATATGAATAAAATCTACAAATTCCGTGGGATTTGTCTAATTTCTTAAAAAAATGATAAATTCATGTGGATTCACCTATATATAACAACAATTTCAAGTTCGCATGCAGAGGAATATGGGTTTGTTTGTGTAAATCGTCCAATTGTAAAAATCGTCGTTTCTTGCGGTAAAAACACGATTTTGCTATAAACGTTAATATAACCTCTATTTTCCAACCGATTGTGCTAATTCTTTCACAGAGTGTTTAATATACATGATTGAACATTATTATATCACTGATTTCGATTTTCCCCACAAACCAAAATCTTTCAAAAAATTTCGTTTTTGCGAGATTTTTAACTATATAAATATGAATAAAATCTACAAATTACGTGGGATTTGTCTAATTTCTTGAAAAAAAGTTATATTCACGTGGATTCACCTATATATAACAACAATTTCACGTTCGCATGCAGAGGAATATGGGTTTGTTTGTGTAAAAGGTAAAATTGTAAAAATCGTCGTTTCTTGCGGTAAAAGAACGATTTTTCTATAAACGTTAATAAATCCTCTCTATTCCAACCGATTGTGCTAATTCTTTCACAGGGTGTTTAATATACATGATTGAACAGTATTATATCACTGGTTTCCATTATCCCCACTAACCAAAATCTTTCAAAAAATTTCGTTTTTGCGAGATTTTTAACTATATAAATAGGAATAATATCTACAAATTCCGTGGGATTTGTCTAATTTCTTGAAAAAAAGTTACATTCAGGTGGATTCACCTATATATAACAACAATTTCACGTTCGCATGCAGAGGAATATGGGTTTGTTTGTGTAAAAGGTAAAATTGTAAAAATCGTCGTTTCTTGCGGTAAAACCACGATTTTGCTATAAACGTTAATATAACCTCTATATTCCAACCGATTGTGCTAATTCCTTCACAGAGAGTTTAATATACATGATTGAACAGTATTATATCACTGGTTTCGATTTTCCCCACAAAAGAAAATCTTTCAAAATATTTCGTTTTTTCGAGGTTTTTAACTATATAAATATGAATAAAATCTACAAATTCCGTGGGATTTGTCTAATTTCTTAAAAAATGTTAAATTCATGCGGATTCACCTATATATAACAACAATTTCACGTTCGCATGCAGAGGAATATGGGTTTGTTTGTGTAAATCGTCCAATTGTAAAAATCGTCGTTTCTTGCGGTAAAAACACGATTTTGCTATAAACGTTAATAAATCCTCTATATTCCAACCGATTGTGCTAATTCTTTCATAGAGTGTTTAATATACATGATTGAACATTATTTTATCACTGGTTTCGATTTTCCCCACAAACCAAAATCTTTCAAAAAATTTCGTTTTTGCGAGATTTTTAACTATATAAATATGAATAAAATCTACAAATTCCGTGGGATTTGTCTAATTTCTTAAAAAAAAATATGTTAAATTCATGTGGGTTCAAATATATATAAGAACTATTTCACGTTCGCATGCAGAGGAATATGGGTTTTTATGTGTAAATCGTCCTGTTGTAAAAATCGTCGTTTCTTGCGGTAAAAACACGATTTTGATATTAACGTTAATATAACCTCTATATTCCAACCGATTTTGCTAATTCTTTCACAGAGTGTTTAATATACATGATTGAACAGTATTATGTCACTGGTTTCGATTTTCCCCACAAACCAAAATCTTTCAAAAAATTTCGTTTTTGCGAGATTTTTAACTATATAAATATGAATAAAATCTACAAATTCCGTGGGATTTGTCTAATTTCTTAAAAAAAATTTAAATTCATGTGGATTCACCTATATATAACAACTATTTCACGTTCGCATGCAGAGGAATATGGGTTTGTTTGCGTAAATCGTCTAATTGTAAAAATCGTCGTTTCTTGCGTTAAAAACACGATATTTGCTATAAACGTTAATATAACCTCTATATTCCAACCGATTGTGCTAATTCTTTCACAGAGTGTTTAATATACATGATTGAACAGTATTATATCACTGGTTTCGATTTTCCCCACAAACCAAAATCTTTCAAAAATTTTTTTTTGCGAGATTTTTTACTATATTAATATCAATAAAATCTACAAATTCCGTGGGATTTGTCTAATTTCTTAAAAAAATGTTAAATTCATGTGGATTCACCTATATATAACAACAATTTCACGTTCGCATGCAGAGGAATATGGGTTTGTTTGTGTAAATCGTCCAATTGTAAAAATCGTCGTTTCTTGCGGTAAAAACACGATTTTGCTATCAACGTTAATATAACCTCTATATTCCAACCGATTGTGCTAATTCTTTCACAGAGTGTTTAAAATACATGTTTGAACAGTATTATATCACTGGTTTCGATTTTCCCCACAAAACAAAATCTTTAAAAAAAATTCGTTTTTGCGAGATTTTTAACTATATAAATATGAATAAAATCTACAAATTCCGTGGAATTTGTCTAATTTTTTTTAAAATATGTTAAATTTATGTGGATTCACCTATTTATAACAACTATTTCACGTTCGCATGCAGAAGAATATGGGTTTGTTTGTGTAAATCGTCCAATTGAAAAAATCGTCGTTTCTTGCGGTAAAAACACGATTTTGCTATAATCGTTAGTATAACCTCTATATTCCAACCGATTGTGCTAATTCTTTCACAGAGTGTTTAATATACATGATGAAACAGTATTATATCACTGGTTTCGATTTTCTCCACAAACCAAAATCTTTCAAATAATTTCGTTTTTGCGAGATTTTTAACTATATAAATATGAATAAAATCTACAAATTCCGTGGGATTTGTCTAATTTCTTAAAAAAATGTTACATTCATGTCGATTCACATATATATAACAACAATTTCACGTTCGCATGCAGAGGAATATGGGTTTGTTTGTGTAAATCGTCCAATTGTAAAAATCGTCGTTTCTTGCGGTAAAAACACGATTTTGTTATAAACGTTAATATAACCTCTATTTTCCAACCGATTGTGCTAATTCTTTCACAGAGTGTTTAATATACATGATTGAACATTATTATATCACTGGTTTCGATTTTCCCCACAAACCAAAATCTTTCAAAAAATTTCGTTTTTGCGAGATTTTTAACTATATAAATATGAATAAAATCTACAAATTCCGTGGGATTTGTCTAATTTCTTAAAAAAAAATATGTTAAATTCATGTGGGTTCAAATATATATAAGAACTATTTCACGTTCGCATGCAGAGGAATATGGGTTTTTATGTGTAAATCGTCCTGTTGTAAAAATCGTCGTTTCTTGCGGTAAAAACACGATTTTGATATTAACGTTAATATAACCTCTATATTCCAACCGATTTTGCTAATTCTTTCACAGAGTGTTTAATATACATGATTGAACAGTATTATGTCACTGGTTTCGATTTTCCCCACAAACCAAAATCTTTCAAAAAATTTCGTTTTTGCGAGATTTTTAACTATATAAATATGAATAAAATCTACAAATTCCGTGGGATTTGTCTAATTTCTTAAAAAAATGATAAATTCATGTGGATTCACCTATATATAACAACAATTTCAAGTTCGCATGCAGAGGAATATGGGTTTGTTTGTGTAAATCGTCCAATTGTAAAAATCGTCGTTTCTTGCGGTAAAAACACGATTTTGCTATAAACGTTAATATAACCTCTATTTTCCAACCGATTGTGCTAATTCTTTCACAGAGTGTTTAATATACATGATTGAACATTATTATATCACTGATTTCGATTTTCCCCACAAACCAAAATCTTTCAAAAAATTTCGTTTTTGCGAGATTTTTAACTATATAAATATGAATAAAATCTACAAATTACGTGGGATTTGTCTAATTTCTTGAAAAAAAGTTATATTCACGTGGATTCACCTATATATAACAACAATTTCACGTTCGCATGCAGAGGAATATGGGTTTGTTTGTGTAAAAGGTAAAATTGTAAAAATCGTCGTTTCTTGCGGTAAAAGAACGATTTTTCTATAAACGTTAATAAATCCTCTCTATTCCAACCGATTGTGCTAATTCTTTCACAGGGTGTTTAATATACATGATTGAACAGTATTATATCACTGGTTTCCATTATCCCCACTAACCAAAATCTTTCAAAAAATTTCGTTTTTGCGAGATTTTTAACTATATAAATAGGAATAATATCTACAAATTCCGTGGGATTTGTCTAATTTCTTGAAAAAAAGTTACATTCAGGTGGATTCACCTATATATAACAACAATTTCACGTTCGCATGCAGAGGAATATGGGTTTGTTTGTGTAAAAGGTAAAATTGTAAAAATCGTCGTTTCTTGCGGTAAAACCACGATTTTGCTATAAACGTTAATATAACCTCTATATTCCAACCGATTGTGCTAATTCCTTCACAGAGAGTTTAATATACATGATTGAACAGTATTATATCACTGGTTTCGATTTTCCCCACAAAAGAAAATCTTTCAAAATATTTCGTTTTTTCGAGGTTTTTAACTATATAAATATGAATAAAATCTACAAATTCCGTGGGATTTGTCTAATTTCTTAAAAAAATGTTAAATTCATGCGGATTCACCTATATATAACAACAATTTCACGTTCGCATGCAGAGGAATATGGGTTTGTTTGTGTAAATCGTCCAATTGTAAAAATCGTCGTTTCTTGCGGTAAAAACACGATTTTGCTATAAACGTTAATAAATCCTCTATATTCCAACCGATTGTGCTAATTCTTTCATAGAGTGTTTAATATACATGATTGAACATTATTTTATCACTGGTTTCGATTTTCCCCACAAACCAAAATCTTTCAAAAAATTTCGTTTTTGCGAGATTTTTAACTATATAAATATGAATAAAATCTACAAATTCCGTGGGATTTGTCTAATTTCTTAAAAAAATATATATTAAATTCATGTGGATTCACCTATATATAACAACAATTACACGTTCGCATTCAGAGGAATATGGGTTTGTTTGTGTAAATCGTCCAATTGTAAAAGTCGTCGTTTCTTGCGGTAAAAACACGATATTGCTATAAACGTTACTATTACCTCTATATTCCAACCGATTGTGCTAATTCTTTCATAGAGTGTTTAATATACATGATTGAACAGTATTATATCACTGGTTTCGATTTTCCCACTAACCAAAATCTTTGAAAAAATTTCGTTTTTGCGAGATTTTTAACTATATAAATATGAATAAAATCTACAAATTCCATGGTATTTGACTAATTTCTTTAAAAAATGTTAAATTAATGTGGATTCACCTATATATAACAACTATTTCACGTTCGCATGCAGAGGAATATGGGTTTGTTTGCGTAAATCGTCTAATTGTAAAAATCGTCGTTTCTTGCGTTAAAAACACGATATTTGCTATAAACGTTAATATAACCTCTATATTCCAACCGATTGTGCTAATTCTTTCACAGAGTGTTTAATATACATGATTGAACAGTATTATATCACTGGTTTCGATTTTCCCCACAAACCAAAATCTTTCAAAAAATTTTTTTTTGCGAGATTTTTTACTATATTAATATCAATAAAATCTACAAATTCCGTGGGATTTGTCTAATTTCTTAAAAAAATGTTAAATTCATGTGGATTCACCTATATATAACAACAATTTCACGTTCGCATGCAGAGGAATATGGGTTTGTTTGTGTAAATCGTCCAATTGTAAAAATCGTCGTTTCTTGCGGTAAAAACACGATTTTGCTATCAACGTTAATATAACCTCTATATTCCAACCGATTGTGCTAATTCTTTCACAGAGTGTTTAAAATACATGTTTGAACAGTATTATATCACTGGTTTCGATTTTCCCCACAAAACAAAATCTTTAAAAAAAATTCGTTTTTGCGAGATTTTTAACTATATAAATATGAATAAAATCTACAAATTCCGTGGAATTTGTCTAATTTTTTTTAAAATATGTTAAATTTATGTGGATTCACCTATTTATAACAACTATTTCACGTTCGCATGCAGAAGAATATGGGTTTGTTTGTGTAAATCGTCCAATTGAAAAAATCGTCGTTTCTTGCGGTAAAAACACGATTTTGCTATAATCGTTAGTATAACCTCTATATTCCAACCGATTGTGCTAATTCTTTCACAGAGTGTTTAATATACATGATGAAACAGTATTATATCACTGGTTTCGATTTTCTCCACAAACCAAAATCTTTCAAATAATTTCGTTTTTGCGAGATTTTTAACTATATAAATATGAATAAAATCTACAAATTCCGTGGGATTTGTCTAATTTCTTAAAAAAATGTTACATTCATGTCGATTCACATATATATAACAACAATTTCACGTTCGCATGCAGAGGAATATGGGTTTGTTTGTGTAAATCGTCCAATTGTAAAAATCGTCGTTTCTTGCGGTAAAAACACGATTTTGTTATAAACGTTAATATAACCTCTATTTTCCAACCGATTGTGCTAATTCTTTCACAGAGTGTTTAATATACATGATTGAACATTATTATATCACTGGTTTCGATTTTCCCCACAAACCAAAATCTTTCAAAAAATTTCGTTTTTGCGAGATTTTTAACTATATAAATATGAATAAAATCTACAAATTCCGTGGGATTTGTCTAATTTCTTAAAAAAAAATATGTTAAATTCATGTGGGTTCAAATATATATAAGAACTATTTCACGTTCGCATGCAGAGGAATATGGGTTTTTATGTGTAAATCGTCCTGTTGTAAAAATCGTCGTTTCTTGCGGTAAAAACACGATTTTGATATTAACGTTAATATAACCTCTATATTCCAACCGATTTTGCTAATTCTTTCACAGAGTGTTTAATATACATGATTGAACAGTATTATGTCACTGGTTTCGATTTTCCCCACAAACCAAAATCTTTCAAAAAATTTCGTTTTTGCGAGATTTTTAACTATATAAATATGAATAAAATCTACAAATTCCGTGGGATTTGTCTAATTTCTTAAAAAAAATTTAAATTCATGTGGATTCACCTATATATAACAACTATTTCACGTTCGCATGCAGAGGAATATGGGTTTATTTGTGTAAATCGTCTAATTGTAAAAATCGTCGTTTCTTGCGGTAAAAACACGATTTTGCTCTAAACGTTAATATGACCTCTATATTCCAACCGATTGTGCTAATTCTTTCACAGAGTGTTTAATATACATGATTGAACAGTATTATATCACTAGTTTCGATTTTCCCCACAAACCAAAATCTTTCAAAAAATTTCGTTTTTGCGAGATTTTTAACTATATAAATATGAATTAAATATACAAATTCCGTGGGATTTGTCTAATTTCTTAAAAAAATTTTAAATTCATGTGGATTCACCTATTATTAACAACAATTTCACGTTCGCGTGCAGAGGAATATGGGTTAGTTTGCGTAAATCGTCTAATTGTAAAAATCGTCGTTTCTTGCGGTAAAAACACGATTTTGCTATAAACGTTAATATAACCTCTATATTCCAACCGATTGTGCTAATTCTTTCACAGAGTGTTTAATATACATGATTGAACAGTATTATATCGCTAGTTTCGATTTTCCCCAGAAAAAAAATCTTTCAAAAAATTTCGTTTTTGCGAGATTTTTGACTATATAAATATGAATTAAATATACAAATTCCGTGGGATTTGTCAAATTTTTTAAATAAATTTTAAATTCATGTGGATTCACCTATATATAACAACAATTACACGTTCGCATTCAGGGGAATATGGGTTTGTTTGTGTAAATCGTCCAATTGTAAAAGTCGTCGTTTCTTCCGGTAAAAACACGATATTTGCTATAAACGTTAATATAACCTCTATATTCCAACCGATTGTGCTAATTCTTTCACAGAGTGTTTAATATACATGATTGAACAGTATTATATCACAGGTTTCGATTTTCCCCACAAACCAAAATCTTTCAAAAAATTTCTTTTTTCCAAGATTTTTAACTATATAAATATCAATAAAATTTACAAATTCCGTGGGATTTGTCTAATTTCTTAAAAATTTGTTAAATTCATGTGGATTCACCTATATATAACAACAATTTCACGTTCGCATGCAGAGGAATATGGGTTTGTTTGTGTAAATCGTCCAATTGTAAAAATCGTCGTTTCTTGCGGTAAAAACACGATTTTGATATTAACGTTAATATAACCTCTATATTCCAACCGATTGTGCTAATTCTTTCACAGAGTGTTTAATATACATGATTGAACAGTATTATATCACTGGTTTCGATTTTCCCCACAAAACAAAATCTAAAAAAAAAAATTCGTTTTTGCGAGATTTTTAACTATATAAATATGAATAAAATCTACAAATTCCATGGGATTTGTCTAATTTCTTAAAAATACGTTAAATTCATATGGATTCACCTATATATAACAACTATTTCACGTTCGCATGCAGAGGAATATGGGTTTGTTTGTGTAAATCGTCCAATTGTAAAAATCGTCGTTTCTTGCGGTAAAAACACGATTTTGCTATAAACGTTAATAAAATCCCTATATTCCAACCGATTGTGCTAATTCTTTCACAGAGTGTTTAATATACATGATTAAACAGTATTATATCACTGGTTTCGATTTTCTCCACAAACCAAACTCTTTCAAATAATTTCGTTTTTGCGAGATTTTTAACTATATAAATATGAATAAAATCTACAAATTCCGTGGGATTTGTCTGATTTCTTAAAAAAATGATAAATTCATGTGGATTCACCTATATATAACAACAATTTCAAGTTCGCATGCAGAGGAATATGGGTTTGTTTGTGTAAATCGTCCAATTGTAAAAATCGTCGTTTCTTGCGATAAAAACACGATTTTGCTATAAACGTTAATATAACCTCTATTTTCCAACCGATTGTGCTAATTCTTTCACAGAGTGTTTAATATACATGATTGAACATTATTATATCACTGATTTCGATTTTCCCCACAAACCAAAATCTTTCAAAAAATTTCGTTTTTTCGAGATTTTTAACTATATAAATATGAATAAAATCTACAAATTCCGTGGGATTTGTCTAATTTCTTAAAAAAAAATATGTTAAATTCATGTGGGTTCAAATATATATAACAACTATTTCACGTTCGCGTGCAGAGGAATATGGATTTGTTTGTGTAAATCGTCCAATTGTAAAAATCGTCGTTTCTTGCGGTAAAAACACGATTTTGCTATAAACGTTAATATAACCTCTATATTCCAACCGATTGTGCTAATTCTTTCACAGAGTGTTTAATATACATGATTGAACAGTATTATATCACTGGTTTCGATTTTCCCCACAAACCAAAATCTTTCAAAAAATTTCGTTTTTGCGAGATTTTTAACTATATAAATATGAATTAAATATACAAATTCCGTGGAATTTTTCTAATTTTTTAAAAAAATGTTAAATTCATGTGGATTCACCTTTATATAACAACAATTACACGTTCGCATTCAGAGGAATATGGGTTTGTTTGTGTAAATCGTCCAATTGTAAAAGTCGTCGTTTCTTGCGGTAAAAACACGATATTTGCTCTAAACTTTAATATAACCTCTATATTCCAACCGATTGTGCTAATTCTTTCACAGAGTGTTTAATATACATGATTGAACAGTATTATATCACTAGTTTCGATTTTCCCTACAAACCAAAATCTTTCAAAAAATTTCGTTTTTGCGAGATTTTTAACTATATAAATATGAATGAAATATACAAATTCCGTGGGATTTGTCTAATTTCTTAAAAAAATGTTAAATTCATATGGATTCACCTATATATTACAACAATTACACGTTCGCATTCAGAGGAATATGGGTTTGTTTGTGTAAATCGTCCAATTGTAAAAATCGTTGTTTCTTACTGTAAAAACACGATATTTGCTATAAACGTTAATATAACCTCTATATTCCAACCGATTGTGCTAATTCGTTCACAGAGTGTTTAATATACATGATTGAACAGTATTATATCACTGGTTTCGATTTTCCCCACAAACGAAAATCTTTCAAAAAATTTCTTTTTTGCGAGATTTTTAACTATATAAATATAAATAAAATCTACAAATTCCCTGGGATTTGTCTAATTTCTTATAAAAATGTTAAATTCATGTGGATTCACCTATATATAGCAACAATTTCACGTTCGCATGCAGAGGAATATAGGTTTGTTTGTGTACATCGTCCAATTGTAAAAATCGTCGTTTCTTGCGGTAAAAACACGATTTTGCTACAAATGTTAATATAACCTCTATATTCCAACCGAATGTGCTAATTCTTTCACAGAGTGTTTAATATACATGATTGAACAGTATTATATCACTGGTTTCGATTTTCCCCGCAAACCAAAATCTTTCAAAAAATTTCGGTTTTGCGAGATTTTTAACTATATAAATATGAATAAAATCTACAAATTCCGTGGGATTTGTCTAATTTCTAAAAAAATGTTAAATTCATGTGGATTCACCTATATATAACAACAATTTCACGTTCGCATGGGGAGGAATATGGGTTTGTTTGTGTAAATCGTCCAATTGTAAAAACTGTAATTTGTTGCGGTAAAAACACGATTTTGTTATAAACGTTAATAAAATCTCTATATTTCAACCGATTGTGCTAATTCTTGCAGAGAGTGTTTAATATACATGATTAAGTAGTATTATATCACTGGTTTCGATTATCCCCACAAACCAAAATCTTTCAAAAAATTTCGTTTTTGCGACATATTTAATTATATAGACATAAAAAAAAGATACAAATTTCGTGGGATTTGTCACATTTCTTAAAAAAAATGTTAAATTCGTGTGCACCCACCGATATATAGCAACAATTTCATAATCGCATGCGGAGGAATATGGGTTTGTTTGTGTAAAGCGTCCAATTGTAAAAATCGTCGTTTCTTGCGTTAAAAGCAAGATTTTGGTATAAACGTTAATAAAAGCTCTATATTCCAACTGATTGTGCTAATTCTTGCGGATAGTGTTTAATATACATGATTGAACAGTATTATATCACTGGTTTTGATTTTCCAAAGATACCTAAATCTTTCAAAATATTTCGTTTTTGCGAGATTTTTAACTACATAATTAAAAATAAAATCTACAAATTCCGTCGGATTTGTCTAATTTCTTTAAAAAATGTTAAATTCGTGTGGACTCACCTATATATATATAGCAATTTCCCGTACGCATGCGGAGGAATATGAGTTAGTTTGTCTAAATCGTCCAATTGTAAAATCGTCGTTTCTTGCGGTAAAAACACGATTTCGTTATAAACGTTAATAAAATCTACTTATTCCAACCGATTGTGCTAATTCTTGCAGAGAGTGTTTAATATACATGATTGAACAGTATTATATCACTGGTTTCGATTTTCCCCACAAACCAAAATCTTTCAAAAAATTTCGTTTTTGTGAGGTTTTTAACTATATAAATATGAATAAAATCTACAAATTCCGTCGGATTTCTCTAATTTCTTAAAAATATGTTAAATTCATGTGGATTCACCTATATATAACAATAATTTCACGTTCGCATGCTGAGGAATATGGGTTTGTTTGTGTGAATCGTCCAATTGTAAAATCGTCGTTTCTTGCGGTAAAAACACAATTTCGGTATAAACGTTAATAATATCTACTTATTCCAACCGATTGTGCTTATTCTTGCAGAGAGTGTTTAATATACATGTTTGAACTATATTATATCACTGGATTCCATTTTCCCCACAAATCAAAATCTTTCAAATTATTTAGTTTTTGCGAGATTTTTAACTATATAAATGTGTATAAAATCTACAAATTCATTGGGATTTGCCTAATTTCTTAAAAAAAATTTTAAAATCCTGTGGAATCACCTATGTTAACAACAATTTCACGTTCGCATGCGGGGGAATATGGGTTTCTTTGTGTAAATCGTCCAAATGTAAAAATCGACGTCTCTTGCGGTAAAAACTCGATTTTGGTATAAACGTTAATTTACGTTTATACCAATATCTATATTCCAACCGATTGTGTTAATTCTATCAGAGAGTGTTTAATATACATGATTGAACAGTATTATATCACTGGTTTTGATTTTCCCCACAAACCAAAATCTTTCAAAATATTAAGTTCTTGCGAGATTTTTAACTATATAAATATTAATAAATTCTTAAAATTACGTGGAATTTGTCTAATTTCTTTAAAAAAATGTTAAACTCGTGTGGACCCACCGATATATAGCAACAATTTCATGATCGCATGCGGAGGATTATGGGTTTGTTTGTGTAAAGAGTCCAATTGTAAAAATTCGTCGTTTCTTGCGTTAAAAGCAAGATTTTGGTATAAACGTTAATAAAATCTCTTTATTCCAACCGATTGTACTCATTCTTGCAGAGAGTGTTTAATATACGTGATTGAACAGTATTGTATCACTGGTTTCGATTTTCCCCACAAACCAAAATCTTTCAAAATATTTAGTTTTTCCGAGATTTTTAATTATATAAATATGTATACTAGCTACAAATTCACTGGGATTTATCTAATTTCTTAAAAAAAATTATTAAATTCGTGTGGACTTACCTATGTATAACAACAATTTCGCGTTCGCATGCGGAAGAATATGGGTTTCTTTGTGTAAATCGTCCAAATGTAAAAATCGCCGTTTCTTGCGGTAAGAACACGATTTTGGCATAAAAGTTAATTAACGTTTATACCATTTTCTATATTCCAACCGATTGTGCTAATTCTATCAGAGAGTGTTTAATATACATGATTGAACAGTATTATATCTCAGGTTTCGATTTTCCAAACAAACCAGAATATTTCAAAATATTTAATTTTTGCGAGATTTTTAACTAGGTATATAAATATGAATAAAGTCTACAAATTCCGTCGGATTTGTCTAATTGTTTAAAAAAATTTTAAATTCGTTTGGACCCACCGGTATATAGGAACGATTTCATGTTCTCATGCGGAGAAATATGGTTTGTTTGTGTAAAGCGTCAAATTGTAAATTGTCATTTCTTGAGGTAAAAACACGATTTTGGTATAAACGTTAATAAAATGTCTACATTAAAACCGATTGTTCTGATTCTTCCAGAGAGTGTTTACAATACACGATTGAACAGTATTATATCACTGATTAAGATTTTTCCCCAGAAAACAAAATCTTTCATAATATTTAGTTTTTGCGAGATTTTTAACTATATAAATATCAAAAAAATTTACAAATTCTGTGGGATTTGTCTAATTTCTTTAAAAAATGTTAAACTCGTGTGGAACCACCGATATATAGCAACAATTTCATGTTCGCATGCGGAGTAATATGGGTTTGTTTGTTTAAATCGTCCAATTGTAAAAATCGTCGTTTCTTGCAGTAAAAACACGATTTTGTTATAAACGTTAATAAAATCTCTATATTCCAACCGATTGTGCTAATTCATGCAGAGAGTGTTTAATATACAAGATAGAATAGTATTATATCAGTGGGTTGGTTTTCCCCACAAACCAAAATCTTTAAAAAAAACTTCGTTTTTGTGAGATATTTAACTATATATATATCAATAAAATCTACAAATTCCGTCGGTTATGTCTAATTTCTTAAAATAATGTTATATTCGTGAGGACCCACCGATATATATAAACAATTTCACGTTTGCATGCGGAGGAATATGGGTTTGTTTGTGTAAATCGTCCAATTGTAAAATCTGCCCTTACTTGCGGTAAAAACACGATTTTGTTATAAACGTTAATAAAACCTCTATATTCCAACCGATTGTGCTATTTCTTACAGAGAGTGTTTAATATACATGATAAAACAGTATTATATCACTTGTTTCGATTTTCCCACAAACCAAAATTTTTCAAAAAGTTTTGTTTTTGCGAGATATTTAACAATATACATATGAATAAAACATACAAATTCCGTGGGATTTGTCACATTTCTTAAAAAAAATGTTAAATTCGTTTAGACCCACCGATTTATAGCAACAATTTCATGATCGCATGCGGTGGAATATGGGTTTGTTTGTGTATAGCGTCCAATTCTAAAAATCGTCGTTTCTTGCGTTAAAAGCATGATTTTGGTATAATCGTTAATAAATCTCTATATTCCAACCGATTGTGCTAATTCTTGCAGAGAGTGTTTAATATACATGATTGAACTGTATTATATCACTGGTTCGATTTTCCAAACAAACCTAAATATTTCATATTAATTAGTTTTTGCGAGATTTTTAACTATATAATTATGAATAAAGTCTACAAATTCCGTCGGATTTGTCTAATTGCTTAAAAAAATGTTAAATTCGTGTGCACCCTCCGATATATAGCAACAATTTCACGTTCGCATGCGAAGTATTATGGGTTTGTTTGTGTTAAGCGTCAAATTGTAAATTGTCGTTTCTTGCGGTAAAAACACGATTTTGGTATAAACGTTAATAAAATCTCTATATCAAAACCGATTGTTCTGATTCTTCCAGAGAGTGTTTACTATACATGATTGAACAGTATTATATCACTGGTTTCGATTTTTCCCCACAAACCAAAATCTTTCAAATATATTTAACTTTTGCGAGATTTTTAACTATACAAATATCAATAAAATCTACAATTTCCGTGGGATTTGTCTAATTTCTCAAAATGATGTTAAATTCGTGTGGACCCACCGATATATATAAACAATTTCACGTTTGCATGCGGAGGAATATGTGTTTGTTTGTGTAAATCGCCCAATTGTAAAATCTGCCCTTTCTTGCGTTAAAAAAAAACGATTTTTTTATAAAAGTTAATAAAACCTCTATATTCCAACCGATTCTACTATTTCTTGCAGAGAGTGTTTAATGTACATGATTAAACAGTATTATGTCACTGGTTTCGATTTTCCCCACAAACCAAAATCTTTCAAAGAATTTTGTTTTTGCGAGATATTTAACTATATAAATATGAATAAAATATACAAATTCCGTGGGATTTGTCTTAGTTCTTAAAAAAAATGATAAATTCGAGTGGACCCACCGATTTATAGTAACAATTTCATGATCGCATGCGGAGGAATATGGGTTTGTTTGTGTAAATCGTTGCGGTTAAAACACGATTTTGGTATAAACGTTAATAAAACCTCTATATTCCAACTGATTGTGCTAATTCTTTCAGAGAGTGTTTAATGTACATGACTGAACAGTATTGTATCACTGGTTTCGATTTTCTCCACAAACCAAAATCTTACAAATATTTCGTTTTTGCGAGATTTTTAACTATATAAATATGAATAAAATCTACAAATTCCGACGGATTTGTCTAATTTCTTGAAACAAAAGGCTAAATTCGTGTCGACCCACCGATATATGGCAACAATTTCACGTTCGTATGCGGAGGAAAATGGGATTGTTTGAGTAAAACGTCCAATTGTAAAATCGTTGTTTCTTGCGGAAAAAAACACGTTTTCGGTATATAAACGTTAATAAAATCTGTGTATTACAACCAATTGTGCTAATTCTAGCAGAGAGTGTTTAATATACATAATTGAACAGTATTATTTAACTGGTTTCGCCTTTCCCCCCTAACCAAAATCTTTCAAATAATTTCGTTTTTGCGAGATTTTTAACTCTATAAATACGAATAAAATCTACAAATTCCGTGGGATTTGTCTAATTTCTTAAACAAAAATTAAATTCGTGTGGACCCGCCGATATATTGCAACTATTTCAAGTTGGCATGCGGAGAAATATGGGTTTGTTTGTGTAAATGGTCCTAATGTATAAATCGTCGTTGTTTGCGGTAAAAACACGATTTTGGTATAAACGTTAATAAAACCTCTATATTTCAACCGATTGTCCTAATTCTTTCAGAGAGCATTTTATATACATGATTGAACAGTATTATAACACTGGTTTCGATTTTCCAAAGAAACCAAAATCTTTCGAAAAATTTCGTTTTTGCGAGATTTTTAAATACATAAATATTAATAAAATCTACAAATTCCGTGGGATTTGTCTAATTTCTTAAAAAAATATTAAATTCTTGTGGACCCACATATATATAGCAACAATTTCACTTTGGCATGCGGAGGAATATGGGTTTGTTTGTGTAAATCATCCAAATGTAAAAATCGTCGTTTCTTGCGTTAAAAACACGATTTTGGTATAAACGTTAACAAAATCTCTATATTCCAACTGATTGTGCTAATTCTTTCTGAGAGTGTTTAATGTACATGATTGACCAGTATTATATCACTGGTTTCGATTTTCCCCACAAACCAAAATCTTTCAAAATATTTAGTTTTTGGTATATTTTTAACTATATAAACATGTATAAAATCTACAAATCCGTGGGATTTGCCTAATTTCTTAAAAAAAATGTTAAAATCGTGTGGACTCATCTATATATAACAACAATTTCACGTTGACATGCGGAGGAATATGGGTTTGTTTGTGTAAATCGTCCAAATGTAAAAATCATCGTTTCTTGCGGTAAAAACCCGATTTTGGTATAAACGTTAATTAAACCTCTATATTCCAACCGATTGTGCTAATTCTTGCAGAGAGTGTTTAATATACAAGATTGAACAATATTATATCACTGGTTTCGATTTTCCCCACAAACATAAATATTTCAAAATATTTCGTTGTTGCGAGATTTTTAACTATATAAATATGTATACAATCTACAAATTCCGAGGGATTTGTCTAATATCTTAAAAAAATGTTAAATTCGTATTGACACACCTATATATAACAATTTCACGTTGGCATGCGTAGGAATATTGGTATGTTTGTGTAAATCGTCCAAATGCAAAAATCGTCGTATCTTTGCTGTAAAAACACGATTTTGTTATAAACGTTAATAAAATCTCTATATTCCAACCGATTGTGCTAATTCTTTCAGAGAGTGCTTAATATACATGATTGAACAGTATTATATCACATGTTTCGATTTTCCAAAGAAACCAAAATCTTTAAAAAAATTTCGTTTTTGCGAGATATTTAACTACATAAATAATAATAAAATCTACAAATTCCGTCGGATTTGTCTAATTTCTTAAAAAAATGATAAATTTGTGTAGACTCACCTATATATAACAATTTCACTTTCGTATGCGGAGGAATATGGGTTTGTTTGTGTAAATTGTCCAATTGAAAAAATCGTCGTTTCTTGCGGTAAAAACACGATATTGCTATAAACGCTAATAAATTCTCTATGTTCCAACCGATTGTGCTAATTCTATCGGAGAGTGTTTAATATACATGATTGAACAGTATTAAATCACTGGTTTCGATTTTCCCCACAAACCAAAATCTTACAAAAAATTTCGTTTTTGCGAGATTTTTTACTATATAAATATGAATAAAATCTACAAATTCCGTCGGAATTTTTCTAATTTCTTAAAAAAAATGCTAAATTCGTGTGGACCCACCGATAAATGGCAACAATTTCACGTTCGCATGCGGAGGAAAATGGGTTTGTTTGAGTAAAACGTCCAATTCTAAAATCGTTGTTCCTTGCGGTAAAAACACGATTTCGGTATAAACGTTAATAAAATCTGTATATTACAACCAATTGTGCTAATTCTTGCAGAGAGTGTTTAATATACATGATTGAACAGTATTATATCACTGGTTTCGCCTTTCCCCACTAACCGAAATCTTTCAAATAATTTCGTTTTTGCGAGATTTTTAACTCTATAAATATGAATAAAATCTACAATTTCCGTAGGATTTCTCTAATCTCTTAAACAAAATTTAAATTCGTGTGGTCCCGCCGATATATTGCAACTATTTCACGTTGGCATGCGGAGGAATATGGGTTTGTTTGAGTAAATGGTCCAAATGTATAAATCGTCGTTATTTGCGGTAAAAACACGATTTTGGTATAAACGTTAATAAAACGTCTATATTCCGACCGATTGTGCTAATTCTTTCAGAGAGTGTTTTACATACATGATTGAACAGTATTATAACACTGGTTTCGATTTTCCAAACAAACCAAAATCTCTCGAAAAAATTTCGTTTTTGCGAGATTTTTAACTACATAAATTTTAATAAAATCTACAAATTCCGTGGGATTTGTCTAATTTCTTAAAAAAATATTACTTTCTTGTGGACCCACATATATATAGCAACAATTTCACGTTGGCATGCGGAGGAATATGGGTTTGTTTGTGTAAATCATCCAAATGTAAAAATCGTCGTTTCTTGCGGTAAAAACACGATTTTGGTATAAACGTTAATAAAATCTCTATAGTCCAACTGATTGTGCTGATTCTTTCAGAGAGTGTTTAATATACATGATTGAACACTATTATATCACTGGTTTCGATTTACCAAAAAAACCAAAATCGTACAATAAATTTCGTTTTTGCGAGATTTTTAACTACATAAATAATAATAAAAACTACAAATGCCGAAGGATTTGTCTAATTTCTTAAAAAATGTTAAATTCCTGTGGACTCACCTATATATCAGAACAATTTCACATTCTCATGCGGAGGAATATGGGTTTGTTTGTGTAAAGCGACCAATTGTAAAATCGTCATTTCTTGCGGTAAAAACACGATTTCGTTATAAACGTTAATAAAATCTCTATATTCCAACCAATTGTGTTAATTGTTTCAGAGAGTGTTTAATATACATGATTGAACAGTATTATATCACTGGTTTCGATTTTCCCCACAAACCAAAAGCTTACAAAGAACTTCGTTTTTGCAAGATTTTTAACTATATAAATATGAATAAAACCTACAAATTCCTTGGGATTTGTCTCATTTCTTAAAAAAATGTTAAATTCCTGTGGACCCACCGATATATGGCAACAATTTCACGTTCGCATGCGGAAGAATATGGGATTGTTTGTGTAAATCGTCCAATTGAAAAAATCGTCGTTTCTTGCGGTAAAAAAACGATTTTGGTATAAACGTTAATAAAATCTCTATATTCCAACCGATTGTGCTAATTCCTGCAGAGAGTGTTCAATATACACTTTTGAACAGTATTATATCACTGGTTTGGATTTTCCCCACAAACCAAAATCTTTCAAAATATTTAGTTTTTGGTAGATTTTTAACTATGTAAATATGTATAAAATCTACAAATCCGTGGGATTTACCTAATTTCTTAAGAATATGTTAAAATCGTGTGGACTCACCTATATATAACAACAATTTAACGTTGACATGCGGAGGAATATGGGTTGGTTTTTGCAAATCGTCCATATGTAAAAATCATCGTTTCTTGCGGTTAAAACCCGATTTTGGTATAAACGTTGAAAAAATCACTATATTCCAACCGATTGTGCTAATTCTTGCAGAGAGTGTTTAATATACAAGATTGAACAATATTATATCACTGGTTTCGAATATCCCCACAAACCAAAATCTTTCAAAATATTTAGATTTTGCGAGAATTTTAACTATATAATAATGTATAAAATTTACAAATACCGAGGCATTTGTCTAATTTCTTAAAAAAAATGTTAAATTCGTGTTGACTCACCTATATATAACAACAATTTCACCTTGGCATGCGGAGGAATATGGGTTTGTTTGTGTAAAGCGTCGAATTGTAAAAATCGTCGTTTCTTGCGGTAAAACATGATTTTGGTATAAACGTTAATAAAATCTCTATATTCCAACCGATTTTGCTAATTCTTGCAGAGAGTGTTTCATATACATGGTTGAACAGTATTATATAACTGGTTTCGATTTTGCCCACAAACCAAAGTCTTTCAAAAAATTTCGTTTTTGCGAGATTTTTAAACTATATAAATATTAATAAAATCTACAAAATCCGAGGGATTTGTCTAATGTATAAAAAAATTTTAAACGTCTTGTGGACCCACCGATGTATAGCAACAATTTCTCGTTCGCATGCGGTGGAATATGGGTTTGTTTGTGTAAAGCGTCCAATTGTAAAAATCGTCGTTTCTTGCAGTAAAAACACGATTTTTTATAAACGTTAATAAAATCTCTATATTCCAACCGATTGTGCTAATTCTTGCAGAGAGTGTTTAATATACAAGATTGAACATTATTATATTATTGGTTTCGATTTTCCCTAGAAACCAAAATCTTTCAAAAGATTTCGTTTTTGCGAGATATTTAACTATATAAATATCAATAAAATCTACAAATTCCGTCGGATTTGTCTAATTTCTTAAAAAAAAATTTAAATTCGTGTGGGCTCACAGATATATAGCAAAAATTTCACGTTCGCATGCGGAGGAATATGGGTTGGTTTGTGTAAATTGTCCAATTGTAAAAATCGTCCATTCTAGCGGTAAAAAGACGATTTTGGTATAAACGTTAATAAAATCTCTATATTCCAACCGATTGTGCTATTTCTATCAGAGAGTGTTTAATATACATGATTGAACAGTATTATTTAACTGGTTTCGACTTTCCCCACAAAACAATATCTTTGAGAAAATTTAGTTTTTGCGAGATATTTAACTATATAAATATCAATAAAACCTACGAATTCCGTCGGATTTGTCTAATTTCTTTAAAAAATGTAAAATTCGTGTGGACCCACCGATATATATCAAGAGTTTCACGTTCGCATGCGGAGGAATATGGATTTGTTTTATGTAAATCGTGCAATTGTAAAATCGTCGTTTCTCGCGGTAAAAACACGATATTTGTATAATCGTTAATAAAAAATTGTATTCCAACCGATTTTGCTCATTCTTTCAGAATGTGTTTAACATAAGGTATTGAACAGTATTATATCAATTTTCCTCAGAAACAAAAATTTTTCTAAATTTTAGTTTTTGCGAAATTTTAAGCTATATAAATATGAATAACATCTTCGAATCCAGTCGGATTTGTCTAATTTCTTAAAGGAATGTTAAGTTCCTGTGTGCGCACCGATATATATATATTTATATATATATATATATATATATATATATATATATATATATATATATATATATATCAAAAGTTTCATATTCTCATGCGGAGGAATATGGGTTTGTTAGTGTAAATTGTCCAATTGTAAAATTGTCGTTTCTCGCGGTAAATACACGATTATTATATAAACGCTAATAATATTTCTCTATTCCAACCGATTGTTCTATTTCTCTCAGAATGTGAATAATATATGTGGTTGAACAGTATTCCTTCACTCCTTTCCATTTTCCCCACAAAAATGTTTCTAAAATCTTACTTTTTACGAGATTTTATGCTTTATAAATATGAATAAAAGCTACAAATCCCGTTGGATTTATCTAATTTTTAAAAAAATGTTATATTCACGGGTACGCACCGATTTATATCAACAGTGTCACGTTCGCATGCGAATAATATGGGTTTGTTTGAGTTAATCGTCCAATTGTAAAAATCGTATTTTCTTGCAGTTTAAACTCGATTTTGTATACACTTTATCAAAATCAATATTTATTCCAACCGATTGTGCTATTTCTTTCTGAAAGTGTTTAATATAAGCGATTGAACAGTATAATATCAATAGTTTCGATTTTCAAACAAACCAAAATTTTTCTAAAATTATCGTTTTGGGAGAATTTAAAGCTTTATGAACAAGAATAAAATTCACAAATACCTTCGGATTTGTCTAATTTCTTAACAAAACGAATAATTCGTGTGTACGTACCGATTTATATCAACAGTTTCACGTTCGCATACGGAGGAATATGGGTTTGTTTGTGTAAATCGTCAAATTGTAGAAATCGTCGTTTCTCGTAGTAAAAACACGATATTTGTATAAACGATAATAAAATCTCTCTATTCCAACCTGTGGTACTAATTCTTTCAGAAAGTTGTTAATATACGTGACTAAACAGTATTATGTCACTAGTTTCGATTTTTTCCACACAAAACAAAATTTTTCTAAAAATTTATTTTTTGCGAGATTTTAAGCTATATAAATGTGAATAAAATCAACAAATCCCGTCCGATTTGTCTAATAAATGAAATGTTAAATTCATGTGTATGCACCGATTTATATCATCAGTTTCACGTCCGCATTCTAAGGGATATGGGTTTGTTTGTGTAAATCGTCCAATTGTAAAAATCGTCGTTTCTCGCGGTAAAATACGATTTTTGTATAAATGTTAATAAAACTCATCTATCCTAACCGATTGTGCTAATTCTTTTAGAAAGTGTTTAATGTACGTGACTTAACAGTATCATATCACTAGTTTTGATTTTCCCCACAAACCAAAATTATTGTAAAAACTTTGTTTTTGCGAGATTTTAAGCTATATAAATATGAATAAAATCTGCAAATCCCGTCGCATTTATCTAATTTCTTAAAGAAAACGTTAAATTCGTGTGGACGCACCGATTTATATCAACAGCTTCACATTCGCTTGCGTAGCAATATGGGTTTGTTTGGATAAATCGTCCAATTGTAATAATCGTCGTTTCTCGCGGGAAAAAATACGATTTTTGTATAAACGTTAATAAAACTTATCTATTCCAACCGATTTTGCTATTTCTTTCAGAATGTTTTTAATATGCGTGACATCAGCCACTCTTCTAACATGCCTTGACACGGTGGGTTCGAGAAAAAAGAAAGGGCCGTACACCTTGGACTTGGAAATTGCAACGACAAAGACCACATGCATTTCTTTTCCTTGCCTCCACGTTCCCCTGACTTAACACCGAGTGACTTCTACCTGTAGGAGTATGTTAAATACACTGTCTTTGTACCTCTATTACCGGGAAATCTGCCAGAGCAACGCGCCCGTATCATCAACGCTATCGCTGCAATCGATATGGATACACTTAGCCGTGTGTGCGACGAATTGAACTACCGGTTTGATGTCTGCAGCGACACAAGTAGAGCCCATATCGAGCACCTATAAGGCATGTTTAAAAACTTGGAGAGTTTCTCCATTCACTCGTATATTTAAAATTTTTCTACGTTCAATCGTTTGTCCACAAATAATTTTCGTAATCAGGGAAATACTCATGCTGTATTTGCACACATAGCAAATAGCGATTATGTACATTTACTCACATCATCATTGAGCAGGTGGGATTTTTAACATTCACATCTCACTTTCAAATATACAAACATGTATGAAATTGTGTACTTCTACTATATAACTTGCATGAACATGTTTAATTCAAATTATTACGTTACGCCCCAACTTCAATTACATACCTGCGCATGACATCACACTTTAACCTTGCACTATTAGATGGCTCTTTATGACATCACACTTTAATTTACGCTCCATTCCCCATTACTTTTTATCAATTAAATTACCATTACATTAGAATCTGTTTTAATTTATAAGTGTACTAGGTTAATTCTCTTATCAATTACTCGGCAATTGTGAGTCTTCAGACACTCGCCGGATGTGAGCTTGCATAATATTTGCACACATAGCAGATAGCGATTATGCACCTGTAATCACATCATAATTGAGCAGGTGGGTTTTTTAACATTCACATCTCACTATCAAATTGTACAAACACGTATGAACTTGTGTATTTCACCCCCGCAACTATACAAACTTGTATGAACATGCGTAATTCAGATTATTACGTCACACCCCAACTTCAATTACATTCCTGCACGTATGCATTTCAAATTTATGATGTCACATTTTAATCTTACACTTTTCGATACCCATCTATGAAGCCATACTTTAAGTTACGTCCCTTTGTGACGTAACATTTTAAGCCACTCCCCCTTCGTGACGTCATACTTTGGCCACGCCCACTTGTGACGTCACTTGCCACGCCCACCTATGACGTCACATGGGGAGCCATGGGAGCCATCACGTGACCAACATTTACCTTCTACTAGTTATTCTTATGGTAAGAAAACAAATTGAATATAGGCTTACGTATTCAAAATTATTTTAACTGCCCATTACATTTATACGGTAGCTGTCGCAAACACAATTTTGTACATGATTAATATATATGACATAAATAATCGAATATAAAATTTTTAACAAATTTTGAGATATTAATGTTCCGGGTCATACTGTTTTGCATGGAATTACTCAACTGCTAGTACCACATTATGAGCATAGAAGTACTATCAAAAGGAAACTGAACCAGACGATTATACAGAGTGGCGCAGATTGAAAGGGACAATATGGTACACATAAACCAATTCAATTCCTGCAGTGGCTTGAAATTGTTTTTAAAATTAAATTTATACGAAAACCGTTCACGCTATTCAAATACACCAGAGAGATAAATAATTATTATTTATTAGATTTCCTATCAAAAGTCACGATCCTACTCGCAATAGTTACCAAATAAGAGGTTGTTAAATGTTTGAAAAAAAACATTTTTCTGAAAAGAAAACTATGAATTTTGCAAACAATATAATATTACAGTTTGTTGTTACATACAGGATGAGCTAGTTACTCTGAAAATCTTCAAGGCTATTTCACTTCCGCTCTCTATACCAGCTAATGTAAAAAATTGTGTGCTGACAATGATATAGTACAAGATCTTATCGGAAAATAGGGATTTTACCAATTTCGTCCAAAGATGTGGAGTTACAATTAGCATGTCTGACCGTGAAACTAGCTATCCAGTGCCCAAATACTGGTTGGGTTAAGTAACCTTGTTGAAATGTTTTCTGGGATTATTTCTAAACCCATTGAGAGCAAATGCTGGGTAACTTTCGGCGCTGGACACTGAAACCATTGCGCTGGCATTATCACCTTCATTTTACTCAGACTCTGGTTAATCACTGCAGTTGATAAAGTGTCTTAAAATAAATCACTTACAAAATCCACCAAATTCATGACTTGAAATTAAATTATTCGTTCATAGATAATTTCTGCTATGGTACATTAGTCAAATACGTAGTTATTTTATTACAGTCATTTTCCACCAGTTTGCCACGGCACACTTGAGTGATCCGCTTGTGTGCTGTAGAATACCGAATGCGGTTCAAGTCAGCCTTCAGTAAACACAATGTAGGTGTGTGAGCAGCGGAGAAAAGGATGACTGACTAGCATCTAGGGTAGCTACATCAATAAAATTATAGTGTCGTGCCAACCTAAAAAAATATCGCATTTCACTTGGCTTTATTAAAGAAAAATTTCGTGCATTAAATAACTTAGCAAAACATGTAATGACATAATAGGTTTTCCAATTTCATAAATAACAAATTAAGAAATCATGCATAATATATTATAACACAAATATTGTTTCGAAATAATTTTTTTGTCTTTAAATTTTGCATTTCTATCATAAACTTAAAACAAAAATACAAAAATTGTCTTGGTTCAATTTGTGAATATTATGCAGTTTTTTAACTTCTTAACGTTTTTCCAACATGCGCCTTTTGACCATTTGGAATATTGTAACTTTTATTTTCAACAGTAATGTGTCTTTTATTTCTAACTTTAACCACACACCCGCCAACAATGGGTATTCCACTCAACACAGCAACACAGTAGTCGTTATTGCACTCCACAGAACGACAATGAAAATTCACGTGTATTATTGAGAAGAACAACAATGTACTCCTTATTTCAACTAATGTTCACAAAGCACTATGTACGAAACAAAACTGTCCGTTCTAAGTTCACAGTTCGTTCGCCTTGGCTAGTTCTTCTAGCTCACTCACTCAAGTTCAATGTACGTCGAACCCAAGCCTTCCAGATACAGTTCACTGCATTTCGAACCCAAGATTTCCAGATACAGTTCACTGCACTTCGAATCCAAGACTTCCGGATACGCCGAACTCGCCAGGACGCTGCCACAGTTACGAACCTACTCAAGTTCACTGCACGTCGAATTCAAGACCTCCAGATACCGTTCACTACACTTCGAACTCAAGACTTCCGGATACAGTTCACTGCACTTCGAACTCAGATCCTCTGGATACGTCTCCGCTGTCCAAGACAAGACTAACTAGCTCTCTCGCAGCTAACTAACTAACTGCTCCGACGACTAACTCGAACTCAGGTCCACCTCGCTCGCTGCCCAAGGCTGGCTCACTCTCTCTCCATTGATTCGCTGACTGACGTCCGCAACTCACTTTGTTATTAAATTTATCACCGTTGTCTAGAATGTTCTACGTCACGTAGCTTTTAGACCTCCACAACAATCAGCCTCCAGACGTTTCCTTACTTCACTCCCCTCCGCTCCGCGCCGGGACATCAGTTCTTTCCCGTCTCTCCGCGCCGCGTCCAGCGCCTACCGAATCTGGAGCCTCGCCTCCCTGCTCCTTCCTTTCCGCGCGCCATTCCCCGACGCGGCCAGAATATTGCGGCCTGCCGCCACAATATTCTCATTCCCCAGTATGTTGACTAAAAATTAATTCTTATATATTCGAAAATATTGTATTTAATATATTCATGTATAAACATTTATCTCATTCATTTTTATTTTATAGTACTCATTCTCCCCTAAAACACTGAAAATTCCCCTCCTGCTTGGGAACAACAGCCTTAGATTGTATGAGTGAGCCGCAGGATTTTAAATTACACCTTTAGTGTGCTACATGCTGAGAAAGGTTCAAAAATGTTATTCTATAAAGGAAAGAAATACCCTATGAAATATCTTCTACAATAATTGTCTTCAATTAGGTAAAATTACAAGGCCCAATATGATTTAAATGCAGTTCTGTGGCACCTAAAATCGTTGTGCTTTTCAACCCATTTAATCCCATTGTCCTATAAACAGGACGGAAACATAATTCCAGTTAATAACCGAATTTTGTGAAGAGTGTTTGCTCTCAATCAAAGGTTATCAGTTCAATTGACTCAGCAATGTTTTCTGAACGCACTCTGCCGAAGATTTTCAACAATCGCTTTGTTTATCCCCGTTTAATCGCCAGTGGTTCAAGTACCTGCTTTCTGTTTACATCATGTCTACAGATAGGCAGATTTATTTCTTTATATTTGTTAGTTATATAATTCTAAATTTTCTATCATGTTATTGTTTTTTGAAAATGTATATAACACCCTCTATAAATTAAATCATGTCGATATTTGTATTAGTGTTCAAGACAATTGCGTTTACATTCAGTGTCATATCTATAGGACATTGGGACAATATGGATTATTTCTGTATTATGACTTTTTCAGACAAGAAGCAACGCAACTTGCTGTCATCAGAATGGGCAGTAGAATATCTGTACCAAATATGGAATAAGGAAACAGATGAAAACGAAGTCAACTCAATTTCCGTGGCTATAATTCCCCCAACACCAGATGCCCCCCGCGATTGTGAGGATATTGATGACGACGTCATTGTGGTTCCTGATAAAACTACTGGTATATCATCTGATGTTACAGGTACGGTTGAACTAACAATTCCGGAGGAGGAAGATATCTCTCTTGCAATTAACACCAAACCTCAGAACCAACTTTGACAAATAACCAACCCAGCAGTAAAGAAACAACTTCCCTAAAATTTCCAAAATGGGAAAAGAAATTGAATGGAAGGTGTCCCCAATATTCCGATTCTCCTGTCAAAGTTCCTCTTTCAATGAAGGAATCCATAAAGAATAATCTGCAAGGGAAATCTGTCCCTGACATATTTATTTCTATATCCAACAACATTTTTGACAAAATATTAGAACAGACACAAGTATACAGTAAACATAAAAATGACTATTTATTTTCACTCGCAAAAGAAGAGCTTGTGAAGTTCGTGGGTATTCTTCTTTTTAGTGGGTACCACACACTACCAAGGGAACTCACGTACTGGGATCATTCTCCAGATTGCAGCGTGGAAATTTTTACTGACTGCATGTCACGTAATATATTCCAAGACATAAAAAAGGACCATTTCAATGACATCAGCAGCATTGACAAAGAAGACAGGTATTACAAAGTGAGGCGACTATATGATTTAGCTAGTAAATGTCTGAAGAAATATGGGGTTATTTTGTGATAAGTTATCAGTTGACGAAAGGATGGTGAAGTATTATGGCAGACACACACTGAAAATGTATATGAGGGAAAAACCAGTAAAATTTGGGTACAAACTCTGGATGCTATGCAGTTATGATGGTTATTCCTTACAGATTTTGCCATACCAGGGAAAAAAAGACAGAGACGATCATGAACCATTGTCATTTAGAGTTTTAAAATCGCTAGCATCCATAATTGAAAACCCTAAACAGCTTGTTATTTATATGGATAACTTCTTCACATCCTGAAAACTTGCCGTCATGATGAAGGAAAAAGGTTTCTTTGTGACAGGAACTGTTCGGGAAAGTCGTATTGAAAAATGTCCACTCAAACCATCTTCCGAAATGAAGAAAAGGGAAAGAGGAGCTATCGACAAATGTTTGGATACAAATAATAATATTGGAATAGTTCGCTGGAATGATAACAAAGTTGTAGCCAGTTGTTATCACCAGTTTTGAATCCCTCGACCCTAAAGAGATGTGCAACGAAGAACAAAAGGCTCAAGAACTAACATCGCAATCCCACATTGCATTAGTTCCCACAATAAGCACAAAATATCTTGAACACCATGGTTGTAGCATCCTGAAAGCTCTACACTACTCCTGAGCTGGGTATAGTAACCATATGACATACAATGCATTTATTATTATTATTATTATTATTATTATTATTATTATTATTATTATTATTACTGGCAAAAAAGTCCATCAGGAAAAGAACTTCGGAATGGCTAGGGAAAGCCGACAACAATGTGTGTGAAGTTTAAAAGGAGGCTCTGTGTCAAATGTTTTGAGAAATATCACAAATTGTAAAATTAATGGATGAAGGTGTAGAGGTTTGTCAGTGGGAAGAAGTAAGGGACAGAAAACTTATAACTTAAGAGGTTGGTGCTTGAGTGGCATGAGTGATAAAACGTAAGAAAGTGATAAAGTGAAAAGAGTGATAGTGACAGAAGAGACGGTAAGGCAAGGGAATAATGGTGAAAAATAATAATATATAATAAGTAGTAATACAAATATAATAAAGAAAGTGAGAATGGTAAGGTAATGAAACGGTAGGAACTACTTCATCTGAAAATATACAGAGTAGATTAATGGAAATTAGTGGTTAGTGAATGTTAGTGATTCAAGTGAATAAATAAGTTAACAACTATGGAAGAGTTCAACAAATATAAACAATATTCGGACCAATTAATAAGAGATCGAGAGAGGTCATTGTTTAGTTAATTAAGAATAAGATAGATAACTAGGAAAGGGAAGGGCAAATATAAGAAGAAGGTAGGGAAACAGAGGTGAGGGACGTGATAGAAAAGTGATCAGGGTCATTTATATGTAATAGCCGGAGGTTGAGAAAAAGCGTAAGCAGAAATTCATGTATCCAAGGGAGTGATGGCACTGTATACAGTAATGTGAAGAGCCATCACAACCGATGTAAGCTGGTGGAATAAATATATCATATCATATCATATCATCATGGATGAAGGTGTGAAAGAAAATGTTTCTTAGTAACGTAAATTAATATACTAGTAGATTTCTCATTTAGTCCCAATGTCCTATGTATAGGACACAGTGTATATTTCAAATGAGACAATTTTTTTTTTCGAAAATCCAGTTTTTACATACTCAAACGATGTATCTGAGTTCGTTTAGTAATAAAATATCAAAATAAATTGTGATATGCTATTGTGGGTCTTAATGGGTATAAATTGTAATAATTACAAGGGAAAAATTGTTCCGGGGCCGGGTATCGATCGCGGGTCCCTTCGCTTAGCGCATGAATGTTCTACCGATAAGCTACCCCAGAAACTATACGCGACACCGTCACAATTCTTCCTTTTATATCCACACAACTGAAATGGGCTGATAAGACGCCAGAACCCAAATTTGAGTGCACACAATTCTGCAGGGTAGCTCATTCAGTTGAGCATTCGTGCGCTAAGTGAAGGGTCCCAGGATCGATACCCGGCCCCGGAACAATTTTGTCCCTTGAAATTATTCATGCCTGCTTCACAGGGAGCTTCTACCTGAAATCCAGATTTACATTATAAATTGTGATATCTTTCTATTTTATTTGCTATGTATTTTTAGAAAGACACAGTGAATGAGGAGCCAAGGGTGGAAGTGACGGCAGTATCAAGTGTGGGTACTTTTTGAAAAGCTCTTAATGAGCACTATTCAAAAAACATATTGGGTGTTCCGTTTAAAATAAGACGGAGTTCCTTCCAGTTAAACCGGAAGTAGAAAAAACTCGGTGATGCCATTATTGAGTTCTTAGTATATTGTTATCCCCACATACCAAGTTTCATTTCACTGAACCACATGCTTCAAAAGTTATTTAGGTGGTGCAAGACTTTTAACTAATCCTCTATAGGTTTCTTAAATAAAAAATATCACAAGGTAACCGGGGGTAATAAGGCCCACCTAAGGAATAAAACGTTCTTTCTTTGAACTGGAGACGTTTATCAATTTTTAAATAATGGAATAGCATACTTTTATAGTTATCCTATAATATTTTACTTCAAATAAATATTCAGACACATAAATTTTGTGAGCAATGAAAATTAACATAATGTCACTGGACCTTATATCCTGTTGTGACAGGTAATAAGGCCCACAATAAAGAGTATAAGTATTGAACACAATTTGGGCATACAAAGTCTTCAGTTTATTCCTCAGTGAGACCTACACATTTATCGTGCACCCAACATTCACTATAATAATAATAATAATAATAATAATAATAATAATAATAATAATAATAATAATAATAATAATAATATTTATTAATACTATACACTTGAGCTACACATATGTATATGTACAATAATTCTTTTCGCAGACAGAACACATCCGCGTCCCCTGGATGTTTACAAATCCTGAAGTTGATGGTTCATCCAATGCTCTTTCAGCATTAGGAATTGTCCGTCTTTCGTTTGTTTCATTTCTTGCAAAAAAAAATGTGCTTCAGAGTTTTAACTTTATAGTTCAGGGACTTCTATGAACTTGTGGACGTTTCCACGTATTTAGTTCATGGGTCTTATTTCCTGCTCTGTTACTACGCGCCAATTTGAATTTATTGCGTGTTCATATATTATGCTCATTAGCGAAAGTTTTACGGTAGCCCCAAACTTCTTAATGTTTACACAATAACCTACATTTAATATTATATTAATAACATACAGTAAAACGATTAAATGTCAACTTAAATTTTGCAAAATTTTATCATGAAAACAGAAATAATCACACATAAGTTGTTGCTACCAGTCAGCTATAAACAAGAACGAGAATCTAATGTCTTTATACCTCATTCGAATGCAATAAGAAACAGGTCTTAAGAGCTGTTGTACTCTTTTGCAAAAGTGTATAACTAATGGCAAAACTAGGTAGTGGGCCTTATAACATGCTGGTTCTTAATACCTCCAGGTACCTTACAACTGTTATTTTTTGTTTCATGATTATCTGATTCTAATGATCTCTTTAATACTCTGCAGCGTGGTGGTTCAATTTGAAACAATATTTTTTCCACGATCGTGTTTTTTGTTGTATTTACAGCTATTGTCGTTAATCTTTAAAAGTTAGAATTCTCACATAAACTTGTTGCTAGGGAAATCATTCTTCATAACATGGAACTATACTAAAATAAACTCATTACAGTCCACTTATTATTACTTTAGTTACAATTACAGTGCAGTTTTGCAACGACTTTAGATTAATATTGCTATAAATTTTCGCAATTTTAAAAATACGATCGTGTAAAGAATGTTGTATAAGACATGTTTGTGAAGTGCATTACAGAATCTCTGAAATAGAAGAACTCGCTCTGTTCGTTTTTTCAAATTATTCCTAGATTTTGTAAAAAGCACTTCCCAACCTTATACCATATTACCATATTAATGTAAGTTACCATTAGAAGTGGTAAGATTGCTGAATTTGGATATAGATTTCATCATGTACAGTAACTTATGAACATTTTAGTTGTGTCTAATGCAATACATATATATATATATATATATATATATATATACATCTGTTATGAATAACTTTCAATACCGTATTTCAAATGTATATAAATAAAAAAATATAGAATACTGTACATCATTATTTCAAAGTCTTGAATTTCTAATTAGAGTAGGCCTAAGATAATTTAGATCATGTTTTATGTTACCTTTATGAGATGGGATGCAAAATGAAAAACTGGTAAAATTGCATCATTTTTCAGTAACTTTTTACAATTAGAATTGCAGAAACAGTATTCTATGAAATGAAAAGAGCAAAGGCTATGGTATAAATTTGTCGCGTTTAACAGTAGATAACCATTTACTGACAAGCTCAGGATTTTGCAGTGGAAATTTAAAAATAAAAGTAATTTCAAAGAAGACGGGCACCTAGTTGGATGTAATAAGTATTGCCAACTTTTACTTTAGAGTTAAATGTTAGTGTTTATTAGTGACTTTTATATATTAGTTCTAGGATTTTATACAAGATGTCGCCTTGATGTTCTTTCAATTTGTTTGGTTATAGTTGTCATTTGTTATAGACTTTTCGTTAATTTTGAATGGATAATGACGTCAGTAAGTTGTTCTTGGTTATTTGACGTGAGTGGTTTTTATATTGTATCTGATGGCTAAAGCTATTGAACGTTTGTCATTTTATGATATTTTTTGAAGATGTGTGAACATAGAACAGAGTATTAAATTTTGTGTCGATTTTGGTTTCGTTCTTTCGCTACCTATTGAATAAGAATTTTCTCCGTTGTTGAGGAGAAAACTGTGTTTCTGTGGTTCCAAGGAATTATTTACTGAATTTTACGTATAAGGTAAGGTGTAATGAGTGTTAGAAAAAATTTAATTTTGTGTAAATACATGGTTTAATTATGCGAAGTTGACTGTACGACAAAGTGTTCGTTTAGTTCTTTTGTTACCTGCACGGTTTAAATCTAGATTGCCTTGAAGCCTGTGTCATATACTGGAAGTGAAGTCGTTGAAGACGTTAATGAGAATTGAATTTTGTTTGATAAGATGATAAATTATTATGTTTTGATAAGTGCGGACAAAAACTGCCAGAAAAGTACTGCCAATTATGAAGTTCGAATGCTATCAAACACCAATAAAACCAAAGATGAAATATTAAACATATTTTCATTTTTTTGAAGGAATCGTTGTTGTCTAAAAATATCAATATATGTTTGATTTTCCGTAATTGATTTTGTGATGTTTGGTGGCATTTGAACTTCATAGTTGGCAGAACGTTTTTGGTAGTTTTTGTCAGGCATGTTGGATTTTGCCCGCCTTCTAGGAAATTACCAAAACAAAGTAAATTCCAAGTTTGCGCTTAGTCCAACAAAACGCTCCCTTTTATTATCACAATAAAAATGTGCAAATGGTTTTCAGTCATTTTACAATATCGTAATACAATGTATGTAACCAACTTACTTGTGAAAAGATATTTCCGAATTCTTCCTATGTCGATTCGTACAGTTATATGCAGCACAAGCAGTAGCGGCCGGTGATAGATTTATTTTTTATTTTATTTTATTGCCTTATTTTACGACGCTGTATCATCATCTCAGGTTATTAAGCGTCTGAATGAAATGAAGTGATAATGCCGGTGAAATGAGTTCGGGGTTCAGCACCGAAAGTTACCCAGCATTTGCTCGTTTTGGGCTGAGGGAAAATCCCGGAAAAAAACCTCAACCAGCTAACATATCCCGACTGGGATTCGAACCCGGGCCGCCTGGTTTCGCGGCGGTGATCGAAATCCTCGGTGAGGCCAGATGCAACTAGTTTAAATGCCTCCGGTAGGAAATGTTTATTTATGATATTAATTATTATTGTTATTATACAGTATTATTAATATCATTATTACTGTATTTATTATTATTATTATTATTATTATTATTATTAATGAAAAATAATAATTTCACTCACCAAATAAGCTGTTATGCTGTGACTTTCAGTGATTGTTTCAGTGTGATGAAGCAACCCATATTATGTGTTGAAATTCTCCTTTCTTTCTTTCTTTCTTTCTTTCTTTCTTTCTTTCTTTCTTTTTTCTTTCTTTCTTTCTTTCTTTCTTTCTTTCTTTCCTTCTTTCCTTTTTATTTTTTTCCTTTGACAACAACAAACAAGGCCAACAGAGAAGTTTATTTTGCATCACATTACCACTTAACCATTCATGTTTGCTCATACCAGGATGCAATAGAAACTCGCGTTTTAAGATTATCTATCAGAAAAATTGTCAGCGATGTCGTAGGTATCTCGGTAGTGTCTCTTTATTTAACCTTCCTATTGTGAATGGGTCTAAATGACCCATTGCATTTACTAAAATTAACACAAAACCTACAAAAACAGCGATAATGTGACAGGACTTTGAGTAATCCTAAAAAAACATCATTAGGAATATTTCCTATTACTTTTAGCCACAAAAATATAGTACTTCGTCATTTATTTCACTTTGACACATCTATTGTGATTGGGTCATTTAGACCCAGTCACGGATTTCGATTTTAATTATGAGTTACGTATTGTTGTTGTGTTCCGATACACACTCACACTCTCTCACACACACACTCACTCTCTCTCACACACACTCACTCACTCTCACACACACACTCTCTCTCACACACACTCACTCTCACACACTCTTACACACTCTCACAATCTCACACACACACACTCACTCACTCACTCACACTGATATTAGCCGGTGTGTACAGATCTGCTGGATAATCACTTCAAGAACTATGGGACAGTATGACGTATAGTAGACCTTTTTTTTGTGCAACAGTATCACTTCAATTTCTTCATACTACTGGCAGGTTTCTCAGGTTTGACAACAAATCAGTCCGAACAGTTAGATGACGTCATGATAAATTGGCTGCTATTATATCTTTTTTCTACATGTCGAAAATATTCTTACTCTACCAAGATGTCACAGTATACATATGAGCAGTTGGTGCCATTTCGAGACAAATGTCCCTTCCGTCAGTACACACTTTCAAAATCCAGAGTCAAGTTATGGTATAAAATTGTGATATAAAAACAGCATAATATGTTTGCGCAGCAGAAGTGTGCAAAGCAAAGCCAGAAAGTAGACCACGAGAAACAGACCAAGGAAGAAATGTTGGTAGCATTGAAAAGATTGATCGAAACATCACCACGGACAATTTTTTCACAGGCTATATTTTGGCCGGTCCCACTCCGTGGCATCATAGTCTAAGGCATCCTGCCTAGGACTCGTGTTACGGAATGCGCGCTGGTTCGAGTCCTCATGAGGGAAGAAATTTTCTCATGAAATTTCGGCCAATGTATGGGACCGGTGCCCACCCATCAGCGTGATGCACTTGGGGAGCTATGATAGGTAGCGAAATCCGGTTACGCAAACAAGCTATAACGGCTGGGGGGCTCATCATGCTAACCACACGATACCTCCATTCTGGTTGGATGATCGTTCACCTCTGCTTCGGCATGTGGCCGTGAGGCCCGCAGCCGGCTGGTCGGTCTTGGCCCTTCGTGGGCTGTAGCATCACAGATTATTATATTTTGGCCGAGGAACTTCTCAAGAGGAATCTAACGTTAGTCAGAACTCTGAGAAAAAACAAACCATAAGAAATGCAGCTAAACTGTATGAGACCAGGGTGTCCAAGCATTTTCGGATTTCAGCCCGACGTAACTATGGTGTCGTATGTGTCTTAGAAGAATAAATCAGTGATTTTGCTGTCCACAGTGCATCACGACTGCATTCTATCGTCAGAAGAACACAGAAAGCCTGAAATCATATTACATTATAACAAAACGAAGGGAGGAATTGACACCACGGATAAACGTGCAAGTGCCTACTCTTGCAAACGGAGTACCAAAAGATAGTCTGATTGTGTCTTTCATAATGCACTCGATATTGCAGGAATAAATGCTTATGTATTTTATGTTCATGCGAGTAAAATACAAATAAATTGTACAGATGAAGATTGTTCCTGAAGGAATTGGAATAGGCCTACAATTAACACAAGTAATGCGAGAAAAAAATGACAAGAAGCTTACCTCAAAAGATAAAACTAAGTTTGGAAAATGTTCCAGGATCGAGTTCAGAAGAAAGTGCAACAAAAAGAAATGTAGACTGAAGAAAGACCAAATTACTATAAAAATGCAATAGGTGCAAAGCGTTCCTCTGCCAAGATCATCCAAACATGTTAGGCCTATTGCAACATTTGCATAGAATAAATTGGTAATTATTTTGTGTTCACACATTGGAAAATAGGATATTGTATGCTTTTTTTTAACCAAGGCTTAAATAAAAGAAGATGTTTTACTATTATATCCATTTTTCAAATCGTGGGTCAAACTGACCCATTCACAACATGTGTGACAAAGTTTCGAACATAATAGGAAGGTTAAAACTTCCTTCCTTTCACTACTATTTCTTCTCGAAAAAGGACACTCTAACAATGAATGAACTACACCAGCATTATTTCTCGCATTTGTTTCTGTTCATATTTTCCCGAAATACATAACATTGTCCCAGATTCACTACTGTACTACGAAGTACAATAGTACAACACCCTCGTTTAAGTCACAAACTAAGGCATAAGGGGAGAGAATAGTGTGGGTATCTGCCTGCCAAAGAGCTGGAATTTTTGTAATGTATGGCCTATTTAGGAAGACAAGTCACAATTGCTATTCCCACCCCATCTAGCCTTGAGGCTGGCCCATGGATGGAAGGAGTGAAAGCTGACCAGGCCACGAGGCCAGATGAATCAGCTACAACGTTTAAAGCTCAAACTCAAAACCAGTTAAAACAAACGAATTACCGAAGCCAGACCCGGTACGAGCGATCCTGGCCTCAGGAACAAAATTTACTGCAAAACAGGTCTACATAGTACAGTCACGGAAGGACAAACTGGCCGATGAGCAGCAAATCTCGTAATGTTACTTATGCCGGTTTTGTTGTGTTTATCACAGTACAGAGTGTCTAAGAGGGATACTGTTTACTTCTCCTCGACGTTGCTGGGCTAGGAAGGAGAGGCTTTCGGACTGTTTCTGTTCGGAGTGTCTAATAGGGACACTATTGACTTCCCCTCGTAGCTGTTGCGCTACGAGAGACTGGCTTTCGGAATGTATTGTTTAAAGTTTTCAATGTACTGTATTTGTATAATTGCAACGTTTGTTGTGTTTTAGTCGATATATAGAAAGTTTTTTTGCCATTGCGGATATGAAGAATGTTGTTAATGTAATTTTCATCCCCTCTGTTCGTCTCTCTTCACTCTACTGGCATACTACGTTTATGATTTATGACTCTGTATACTTCGTGTTTTTTCTAGAGTCCTAGACACGTGACCCTTTCCATCTTTACCAACAGATTTTGTCTATAAATAGCCACAACCACTTCGAAAATCATCATTAAAATTTCAGTTCGATAGCAATGGACGTCAAAGCCAATGTAATTGCACTGATCGAGGAAGGCAGATTTAGCGCGCCGCAAGCTGGAGAACGCTACGGAGTTGCGACTAGAACAGCGTCCAGGTTGTGGGCGCAGTATCAAGAGCGGGGATACATAACTCGTAAACCTGGTAGCGGAAGACCCAAGGCATCAACACCAAAACAAGATCTTATGTTAATAGAACGTTCGAGGCGCTTTCCATTTCACACTTCTAAAATGCTTGTGGCCGACACGGGATTTCCTGCTTCCAACAGAACGGCTCGTAAAAGGCTCATTAGTGCCAATATTGTGCCGAGAAGAGCGATGGTCAAGGAAGTTCTGACTGAAGACCATCGAATTGATCGTGTCGCATTTTGCCACATGCATTACAACTATCCATGGCAAGAACTCATCTTTTCGGATGAGAAGGTGTTATGAATACAGGGACAGTGCAAGTATATCGACCGAAACAATCGAAGAGATTTGACCCTGAATATGTGGTCCAGAGGCAACGCAGTGGTCGTTTGTCCATGTCGGTGTGGGGATGGATTTCTGGTTATGGTGTCGGCGCTCTATGGAGAATTCATGGACATATGAATGGGGATCAGTATACTGAAAAATGTGATGCTACCTAGTGTGCGCGTGTTTCAGCCAGAAAACAAAATGAAATTCCAACACGACTTTTCTTCCGTACACACATGTGTTGCCGTGCAGCGGTGGTTCAACATTAACAGGGACGATGTCGAAGAGGTTCTATGGGTGCCAAAAAGTCCTGACTTAAATCCCATAGAAAATGTGTGGACGGAAGTGCAACGCGGTGTTAATGAACAACTACAGGGTCGCGTCCTGGGAATGCAGACGAATTGTGGGATCTCGTTTCAGATGCTTGGGATGATATTGCATCGTCAGATAGATACATCCACAACCTTGTTAATTCTATAAGTAGAAGAATGGATGCAGTGACCAATGCCAATGGTTTCTGGACAAGCTATTAAGTTCAGAAGGAAACTGTTATATATCACTAGAGCTACATAGGAAGAAGAACATTTTAATTTGTGATAAAAAGAACATTCAGTATTAATTATTTTACTTCAGGAATGTGTATTTTCCTTTATTTTCAGAACTGAAGTAAATACTGTAGGTTTAAAAATAGAATAAATAAATAAGTTATAGTAAACCGCTTATATAATCAAACGTTTCCTTAAATCGCACAAAAATTATTTCCAGTTAACAAATCTATCCATGTTTCTCTTCCCTCACTATTATTAATTGTTTACCTCAATTAATTTATATTTATTCATTTCAGTTTATTTTAATGTTCACTTATATAATTTGCATTGGATTATCTTAATCAATTTATATTTATTCTACTTTATCTGACTGTTCACTTCTATATCGTCTTAGAACGAAGTTCTATGTATTGTATCTTTCTAAATTTTGTTTACTCTTCGTCATATTGGCAGTCTGCTTTGCCAGGGAGATATTAAAATAAGAATAAACCATAAATAAACGTAGCAGCGGTGCACTATGTTTACTGCGGCCCGATAATAAAGTTTCAAACTTAAAATTTAAAAAAAAAAAAAAATATATATATATATATATATATTTGAACAGACCTGTATTATTACTTATTATAAATTATAGTAATCGCTAATTAGTAAGACATTTATGTAAATTATTTATTATTGGACGATGTCTGCGGCCCTCCAATAATATATATATTTTTTTAATATTAGCCCGCAGTATTCATAAGGTTGAGCACCCCTGGTCTATAGACTAAAGAGAGACGAACAGAGGAGATGATAATGAAATCAGTAACATTCCTCATACCTGCAGTGGTAAAAACAATGAAATAACATATTTCTGTAGAATATAATATAACATAAATATTTATTTGTTATTCAGTCTAAATGACTTATCAGTGTTTTAAAAAAGATCAATAAAATTTATAAATATAAATATTCATTGACGTTGAGGTTAAAATAATGCTAACGTTTTCGCCTATTGGCATCTTTAGGCACTTGATCCAACAATATCATGTGATACATTAATATACAGTAAAAGGCATGACTGTTGAATATATATATATATATATATATATATATATATATATATATATATACATACATACATAAAATCAATCTTAAAACTAATATATTAAAATCATGTGTATAAATTAAATGATAAACTATAGTTGAGTTAATTATTGTTTTGATGTGTGTGATAGTTGAACTGATTATCCTCATCTCTACTTAAATTTACGACAAACAACTATAGGACACAAAGGTTAAATTGTAGACATTAAAATGGATTCAAAGTATATAAAATATTACCTTGTAACAAAAAGTGATTACTTCTATAATGTCTTATTAATGTATACATTTGATCGTATATTTTATCAATTACTGGTTTGTGTTGTTGTTATTGATGTAATAATTATAAATGTATTACAATGATAGAATCTTATTGTTCTTACTGATTCCAATATTAAACTTCATATTGAGCGGACGACGAAATAATTTCAGATGGTTGAAACGTAGAATGCAGGTATGACTTTCAACAGAAAGTTGAGCTGTTCATGATGCAATTCGTTTTATAATATATACATATCGTAAGTAACTAATATAAAATACTGTTCAAGTGCCTGAAGATGCTAATAGGCGAAACCGTTAGCATTATTTTAACCTTTAACTTCAATGCATATTTATATTTATAAATTTTATTGATTTTTTAACACTATGAAGTAGTTTAGACTGAATAACAAATAAATATTTATGTTGTATTATATTGTACACTGACTTATCTGAAAATTATTACTACAATGCTTACTAAGAAAATTTCTGTAGGCCTGTGTCGACAAGAACACAACAGTTTCAACCTTATGGAATGTGAACAGAAACAGTCCGAAAGCCTCTCCTTCCTAGCCCAGCAACGTCGAGGAGAAGTAAACAATATCCCTCATAGACACTCTGTACTGTGATAAACACAACAAAACCGGCATAAGTAACATTACGAGTTTTGCTGCTCATCGGCCAGTTTTTTCTTCCGTGACTGTACATCACAAGCCAGACCCGTCACGAGCGATCTTGGCCTCAGGAACAAATTTTACTGAAAAAAAATATATATATATATCAAAGTTTTCAAATGCTTCTACAGCGATATGTGCTTCATTTAAATAACTAATACATTATATAAAAACACAAAATTTGATTTCAGTTAAGCCAAGTGACTGAGCCCCGGATTCATTTGCCTCTGTCAATCAGCCGCCACCGAGCATAAGAATGCAATATGATCCCACTTATGGAGTTTTACTACACAGTAGTACATAACATAAATTATATAAACACTATTTGTCCAGTTGTAAGCCTATGCAGCACTAGAATATAACATGATTTCACGTACTCCACTGTAGTAAAATTAAAATTAACTATTTAAACAGTTTTTGTACAGTTGTATGCAGCATAAGAGCACATGATGGTTTCACTTTAACAAAGAAGTCTGATTAAAATGAACTATCGTAACCGGTATATACAGGGTGATTCAGACCACCCGTAACAGTCATTTATTTCGGAAACTAGTGCATGAAAATTTTCGAGACAAAAATATTTATAACTAAACCACATGTGAACTTTCACTAGAATTTGATTTCATCAATCAGCTCTAACAGAAAGTAGTGTCAGTGGCGTATCACTTTAAAATTTCAAATGAGAGTCGGGTCAAATAGGATACCATTTGATATATCTTTTCAAAACAAACTACTTTCTTACGAAACGTTTTTATTAATTCTTACTTTGCCAGTCACTTGACCACGCCGAATTATTAGGAGTTACTGACAGTGTTAGAAGAAGAGTATACGTGTGTGCTGCTCAGAACGGCAGATAGTTTGAAAATTTATAAAAAAAATTAATGGAATTGTGCAGCCTTTCCGTAACATGTCAACATTAATTGTCTTGTTTACATTTTCGTCTTGTAACATTTCTCAATATTGATGATATTGTTTTTTTTTTTTGTACGTTTTCTCATTGAAAGAGTAGGAATTGGTAAAACCGTTTCCTAAGAAAGTTGTTTGTTTTGAAGAGCTCTATCAAATGGTACCTTATATGACCCAACTCCCATTTGAAATTTTAAAGTGATACGCCACTGACCCTACTTTCTGTTAAAGCTGATTGATGAAATCAAGCTCAAGTGAAAGTTCACATGTGGTTTAGTTATAAATATTTTTGTCTCGAAAATTTTAATGCACTAGTTTCCGAAATAAATGACTTACAGGTGGTCCGAATTACCCATTGCTTTTCGTACGTTTTCTCGTCGGAAGATTTGGAATTCATAAAAACGTTTCCTATGACAGTTGTTTGCTTTGAAGAGCTCTATCAAATGGTATCCTATTTTACCCCGACACCAATTGAAATTTTAAAGTGATACGCCACTGACCCTACTTCCTGTTAGAGCTGATTGATGAAATCAAGCTCAAGTGAAAGTTCACATGTGGTTTAGTTATAAAATATTTTTTTCTCGAAAATTTTCATGCACTAGTTTCCGAAATAAATTACTGTACCGGGTGACCTGAATCATTCTGTATACACTATTTGTAAGGTTATACTATTCTATGTTAAAAAATGGCTCTATTCATTCAATGGTGCCGATGCAGTCTACAGTGATCTGAAGCTGTGGCATGACTTGATCAAATACCACAAGCACGATCCTCAAGTTGTTAATGCAGCCATACAAGCCATGGAAAGCCACTTATGATATTTAACCGAAGAATGTGCAGTGTTCTCCCTATTTTCAAACAGAGTTACTGATTCGGAACGTCAGCAAATTGCTCGGACATTATTTCGATTTCCAAGACCAAAAGAATTTGAGAGGGGCATCCCAAGATTTTCAATCCTGAACCACAGTACGAAACTATCACCTCTTATTGGCCTAAATCCTGGTTCTTTTTTCACAGCATTGGCGTTGAGGTCCAATGGCTTGAAAAATCCATTAGCCAATGGCATTTTGATCTCAATTTATCGAGAAGCTGAGGCATACGTACGGCATGTTAAAGTGATGAATATCTCTCTGAATGGGCCAAGGAGGTGATTCAAGACTTCTCAACTAGTGTTACCGATGACGAAACTCAAAAACAGTACTTATTGCAAGTGGTTGAATATCATCGCAAATAAATTCCCAACTATAAAAAAGAGGCATTAAACACGTTAACTGCAGCCTTTAACAAACCTTAAATTCAGTAAATATAGTGATTTGACGTGGATATTATATAGCTGAGGGCAAGATTTAATTACAGTACTTTTTAATTACTATATATGTGGATTTACAGTATTGTATAATGAACTGAATTAAAAGAGAAACATTTAATATTACATTTTCTCATTATTTCATTATAAGAAAAGAACGTCTTGTTAGTCAGTCATGTTGGGCGGGGGTCAAGACATGACCAAATTACCTCACATTTGGTATACAATCATATTTTATCAAGTGAAACGACATAGAAGGGGTGCATCTCGGAAATTTAAAAAAATTATTTTCTCTATATCCTCGTGCAATGGCCTAATACACACGCTCTATTGATTAAATTAATACACACTTACTCCTACCACATTAAATAATATAATAATAATAATAATAATAATAATAATAATAATAATAATAATAATAGCCTAATGTGTCCCTTGAAGGGCAAAGGCCTCCTGCTAGAGGGTGGCTCTGTTTCACTAACGCGGTGAGCTACTCCGCGTTAGGTTCAAATAATATTACATGTCATTAAATAACAATATTCTATGTTATTTTAAATCAATGGGATCATGATGTAAACTTGCAGCAGTCACATATCTCTTGACCTCAATATGGCGATGCGCGAAAGTGTTCAATTTTGGATCGAGGAACAGCGCTCGTAGTGTTTATTTTAATAATTATTTAGAAATCTCACCATTTGTGAGCTGCCACAAGGGACAAAGAGTACTTAACCATACACATGTTTACAAGTTCATTAAACCATTGATTTTGTTTTGACAATGAAACTCCTATAAGTACATAGCTGCAAATACATTTTGAGATTAGTGGAAATATACCTAGTTTTAGAAAGAGAGGTAAATGTTATAAAAAGTAGAGAATGCTAATGAACTTAATTTCATTTCGAATATAGGTGATGCTTCACGAGAGCAATTGATCTTTTCAATGCAGCTAAGGTTACAACCGGAATAATAGATGTAGGTATTCCAAGCCTCTTAACCCATTTATGCCCAGATTATTTTTTTTTTTAATTTTTGTTTCACATATCATATTAAGTGAGTCAGAGGGACGTTGTAAGCATGGGGAACTATGAAAATACTGATTTTGTTACTTCGGCAAAAATTTATGGAGTGGGTCGATAACGACCCACTAGGCACTTCCTCGAGAATTTGTTCATTATAATGTTTTGATGATTTCTTGTTTTATTTATGCTTTTGCGTAGTATGCAACTTGTTACATTTAAAAGTAATGTATAAACAAATCATTACCATATTGAAAACGAATACGATTTTTTAAAAATATTGAATAATTTCCTTGAGAGCTATATTCACATTTACATGTATTTTACATTCACACATCTGAAAGGAAACCTTGTACTGGAAGAAATAAATAATTTGAAACACACAATAAATTATGGTGCATGACATAAGGTCCACAACTGTGGTTAGCGCGTCTTGCTGCGAAACCAGGTTGCCCGGGTTCGAATCCCGGTTGGGGCAAGTTACCTGGTTGAGGTTTTTTTCCGGGGTTTTCCCTCAACCCATTATGAGCAAATGCTGGGTAACTATCGGTGCTGGACCTCAGACACTTTTCACCGGCATTATCATCTTCATCTCATTCAGACACTAAATAGCCTGAGATGTTGGTACAGCGTCGTAAATAACTAAAAATACATGAAATAAGATCTTAGTTCTACTCATGATATGGTGCACTTCTCACAAGCTTTTACATTGCCACAAATCTTGTATCGCCGTCTTTGTTGTTGGGCTACAGTGCCCACAGTGATCCTCCCTCCGGTATTCTTTGACGGTATCGAAGGAACGAACTCGTCTTCCACTCTTTGGAGAAGTGTCAAATTTTAGGCTTGCGTTATTTCGTGGCCGAAGGCGAGTGCATCCAAAGACTTTCCATATGATCGATTGACTGAGAAGCCAAGCATTGTTCATGCACACATCTAGTAACCACGAAAGTAATGGTATGTACCATTTTTCCACGTATATCAGAAGTATGTACTCCACTCATATTGCAATTATATTTACGGAAAACATAAGGCAGACGAACTTTGATATCCTCTTTCTTCTTGTAAAAGGGCTATCCATGTTGGTTAGACGTGATGCTCACCTTTATTTCTTTCTCGCTTTATTCTACGTGTCGGTAGTGGAGAATTGTCAATTTCATTGCTGATAAGATCTGAATCTTTTCTAATATCGGTGCCCCCCTCCTCATTATAAGGCTGAACAATGTATGGTAGCTCTGTCACAAACTCTGCTGTGGCTTGTAGTTGAGCTCGGTCGGAGTCCTTACAATCTTCATCTCCAGAATCTGCATCCGTTATCCTCAGGCAGACCAATGAATATATCTGGCCCGTATTTTGGGATTTCGGAAGAATCAGATCTCTCCAACTATTCTAGAATTTAGATTACTGTCAGAGTCTGAAAAGAGGGAATATTTATGATTATGGAAACTGTAATGAAGGATCTCAGTTTTCAGATGGGGCCAGTAGAGAACTCTAATGAAGATAATAGAAAGACAAAACGGGGTCATTCTGATTGTTATTCACACCCGGCTCTCATAGGTGCCGCTAGTGCCGAGAATTATGAACTACTTAGTTCGTCAAAGACTATCCAGAGTGCATCCCAAGCGGTGAGATATATCATTACATAAATAAAACAATGTTGTAAACGAAAGCGGTAATAAGCCTGAGATATTCTGAGAAATGCTATCAGAATTATCATCCCCAAAAGTACTCCTAATACTTTAACAAACTTCTATTGAGGTAGTTGTTCGTAAAAACATCACTCAAAGAAAAATAATAAGAAAACAAAATGATTTCATAATGAAAAGCTACGTGAAAGGTAATCCTCGAATAAGTGCTTAGTGGGTCGTTTTCAACCCACACTAAATTCTAAGCCCTACTGTACAGCAAATAGCGTAAATATTGACAAAAGCATACAAGATACATATTCTCCTGAATCTTCTTGGCAGGAAACACTGATTGTTAATGAAATTCACGGATTGAACAGCGTTTTTACTGACTTTTTCTTCTCCAAGGCAGACGGTAGTTGCGTCATATTTATTCGACAAATTCCGGCGAAATAATGACGTGGTCTGTTGGTTTCCCGCGGGTTTCACAAGTGCATTGTACCTTTGTGCATCTAAGAAAAGCAGATACGTAGTGTTGCCTAGACTAATTCGCGTGGAAAATAATTTTAATCACTGGGTCGAAAACGACCCACCTGGACATAAATGGGTTAAACACATCTTTCATGAAGAGAGTAGCGGTACCTCTTGCTCCAACCAGAAGTCCGATTGCTGCAAGCTCTTTTAGCCGGGACTTTTGGAGGTAATAGGGAATGGTAGGATTGTAGATATTCTTTTTTTCCTTATCCACTTCTGCTGGCTGTTCCTCATTCGTTTCGAAACCCACAGTGGCATCAAATTATGAATCCAGATCTTGTAGATTCCTTGAAAGCTATTATAGCTATGCGCCGTGTACTGCCAGTGACGGAGAGATCATGTATTTCTTCAAAAGTGTTGTAATCGGCATCTTTAAGGGCAGTAGCTATAATTGACCGTACTTGGTGGTGTCTAGTGTTTCGCAGAGCTTCGCCGTGCGGACAGGATCCCAGGATGTGTGCAAGAGTTTCAACCTTGTTGTGGCAATGTCTACAACGGTTGTCCTGAGGTCTTTCCGGCACAGCACGTACTGCAGCAACATTTCCAACCATTTTAATGCCATCGCACTATTCGGTGTTGGACAGTCCTTCGTGTTTACAAATCAATTTGTTGACACCAGGATATTGTTTAAATAAAACTACGCCTTTCCCTTTCTGTGGATGACGAAACCAAATATCAAATTCTCTGTTCCTCAGAAGGTTACGAATCTTTGTAGCATTTAAGAAATGTTCATTCTTCTGAAAAAAGGCGTCTTCTGGAACAATGTTCAGAGATTGGGCACATCTAATGCTCTCCTCATGAACCTGACGTGTTTGTATGAAGTATGGGTTTTGAGATTTGTGTAAACATCGAAGGGCATTAATTTGTTGTAATAGTGCTTTTCATTTTGTTCGAAAAATTCCTAGTCCTTTGTACTTCCTGGAACTATAGACCATTGCATCAGGAATATCTATAGGCAGAGTCAATACTCTTTCAGTGCACTTTTTATTAATTTGTCGGCGTCGTCCAAGAACTTTTTCTGGTATAAGTTCAGAAGGTATGGTTTGAAGTTGATATATTAAGGAAGGACAGATGGAGGTATTTAGAACACAATATTTCTGGTCTGCATGAAGAAAAGGTGACGAGGTAAGAGTTTCAAGTTTATTATTTAGATCTTTTAATGTTGACTGGGGATTGAAAACTATTGAGTCAGAGAACTTTACTCCCAGATAGCGAATAGAATCGTTTATACTAATAGATTTAATTTCAAAATCAGAATATATACTGAGATTGTGTCCGGCAAGCTTAACTTTGGAGATATTTATACTTACCGATTTATTAGGATTTAATTGTAGCCCAATATCTGTAAATCTCTGATAAGCCATTCTTGTCAGTTAAATAGCGGAAACTTCATCTTTACCAATAATTACGGTATCGTCGGCAAAACCCAGAACACTTAAAGGAGGCAGTCCTGGTACAAGTTCAAATACAAAAGTTGATGTTACTGTCTGTTCGCGTGCATCATTTAAAAATGTTGCTAAATTATATAAAGCTGGCGACAGAGGAGATCCTTGCATGACTCCTTTCTTTAGAACAATTGGCTTAGTTTTTGTGTAACCTAATTCAATTCGTGTTATGTTTCCCTCCTGTACAACTGTCACAAGTTGGGTGCCGTAAGTTGTGATGGGGCAGGAGAACTTTCCAAAGTAGCTCTTATGTGGTCATGGCCAACACTATCAAAAGCTTTCGTGATGTCCAGAAAGACAATTGTTACGTCAGTCTTTTTTGTTTTAGCAGCATGAAAAACTGATCGGAGAATTGAAGTATTTATTAGAGTCCCTGGTGTTTTAGAAAAATAAATTTGGTAGTCATTAAATGATATGAAATTCCGCAATCTCTTTCCAAAATACGATCGATTACCCAACGAAGTACAGAAGAGATGGTTACTGGACGTCAGTTAGATATCTCTTGACTATCCCCTGACTTGGGAAGCAAAACAGTCCTTGCTTTGTGGAGGCTAGGGGGAACTATTCCTTACTGGAGGATTCGTGTTGCAATTAGGCTTATGACTTCATGCGTTAGAGTATCTTTGATTGCTCGTCGAGAACATGGTCCGGTCCAGGGGAGGTATCAACTGCCATAATGCTAATGACTGAAGCAACTTCATTCGGAGTTACTAGTGGATCAAATGTCTCTTCATTCATAATATTTTCCATTTCTGAAGCATATGTCGGATAATCAGGTCGGACATTATTGTTGTAAAAGGAAAATATATTTGAAAAATAGTCAGAAACGGTTGTAGGGTCAATATTATAGGATTTATTGTTATGTCACAAGACAGACAACTATAAAACGTCTTTGACCAATTTTAACATAAACCAAACACGACCTTCCAGATCGGCTTTTTGCTGCACAGGAAAGAATTTGCTGTGATTTTCTAAACATCAAGATCGTAATACTGCATATACTCAACGAACACAGAAGAGAGTCATAGAGTAGAGACTAGCATCTTAATACCATGGGACGGAGTGAAGCCGTTCTGATGAACCTGACGCCATCTTGTTGCTACCAAAATATTGCAAAATAGCTACTACGTTATAGAAGATCTTATGATTATAAGAACCCCATACGTCCCTAATTTCCTGGAGGAATCACAGTTAATTTTTTGTTTCGTAACACAGAATCGCTAAGCAAAAATTGGAAAACTGTCATTAATAAATCACATACACAAAAGTTATTTAAATTTATTGCTCTTCAAAATGCAGTAGCTATTGTATATAATAGTTTGGAAGGTTAAAAAAACACTTTGATCTTATTTTACCATTAGTCCAATGAAAATGCTAACCTGTAATAATTACTTTCATAGGTTGATCCATAATGCAACTGGTTCATTAATGCAGATTATATTCTTTTCCTTTTGCCAGTATTTCGTATAGACGTGCCGGTTTTGTATAGAGAAAATATAATCTCCTTAACCATATAAAATTGATAGGATCTTCGTAAAAAGGAAATTGTTTTACTATAACAATTTTTTATTGTCAACTGTCCACCCCTGTGGAGTAACAGTTAGCGCGTCTGGCCGTGAAATCAGATGGCCCGCGTTCGATTCCCAGTCGGGGCAAGTTACCTGGTTGAGGTTTTTCCGGGGTTTTCTTTCAACCCATTATGAGCAAATGCTGGGTAACTTTCAGTGCTGGATCTCGGACTCACTTCACCGACATTATCACCTTCATCTCATTCACACGCTAAATAACCCAAGATGTTGAAAAAGCGTCGTAAAATAACCTACTAAAATAAAAAAAAAATATTGTCAACTTCATTATGTACAAAATATAAAATGTTACCATAGTTATTGCATTATTATTATTATTATTGATGTTTGCGAATGGAAATAATGTATGAAATAAAAGTTTTCACAATCATTTAAATTAAATTCTACTGCTGGTTGCAATGCTTTCTATTAGTACCTATGTATGTAAAATAAAATATATTAGTAATTGATTAACTAGTGGACTTACTCGTGTTAATTATGTAAGCCTGTGCGACTTACAGCTGTTTCGGTGCATCAACACACCATCTTCAGAGCCTAGGCTCTGAAGATGGTGTGTTGATGCACCGAAACAGACTTACATAATTAACACGAGTAAGTCCACTAATTAATCAATTACTTATATTCAAGTGTTAAAAGTAGTGTACGCAAGATTCAAAATAAAATATATTATATTGAAATACTAACTACAGTAAAATAAAAGAATTTATAACGAAATATCATGTAAATAATAGGTACATATTTATTTAGGTAGGATTTCACTTATGTTTCTTCATGGTGTAAATTACTGTGTGACACATCTACCTGTAATGGCAGGAGGATCGTTTTGACGAAAGTATGTCGTCATCTTCAGTGTGACAAGGTTAGTGGGTTAGTTGAGGGGAATATTTACGTGATATGAGGCTCGGGAATTGTGTAGTGTGGGGAGATACCGTAGTTTCACCTTTATTCTTTATATTTTTATTGCATTCTGTTGAAGAAAAACCTCAGTGCACGTCACATCAAATGCTGGCTTACTTCCAACTTGGTTTAAATTAGGTTAGCTTCGCTCGTAAATGCTTAAGTCTCCAAACTTAAGTTCGATTTTGTGGTATCGTGATTATAAAAAAAAATGAGTATAATAATATCAATAAGCTAATCCTTTCTCTTAATCAGACTAATACATGAAGAATATGAATCCAACCTAGGCTAAAATCTTTATAAATAAGTACACTCCACCCAAGCATATTTAGCTTTGAAAAATGAATGCAGCAATTTTCTTTGAAAATATGTTTCTGCAGTCATACGCAGCACATGTAGGCATCTTGAAATTAGTTGATTTATGAATAAAAACGACAACGTAAAACCACAATCAACTATCTATATGCTAAGCGTAAGCTAATAATTTGGCAACATCGAGATGGCGACTGTCCGCAAGCGCAGCTTCACTTCCAAGTTTTTTTGTCTACTTTATGTCTTCTGTGCTCGTTATAACACGAAAACCTTACAATAGCTTTTACTTCAACTTTATGCATACCACTCATTTTCTCAAAAGAAAACGGCAAATGGAAGGCAACGGAACATTACTTACTTATGGTTTTAAGCAACCCGGGGGTTCATTGCCTCCCTCACAAAAGCCCGCCAACGGTTCCTATCCTGTGCAAGATTAATCCTGTCTTTATCATCATATCCCACCTCCATCAAATCCATTTTAATATTATCCTTCTATCTACGTCTCGGCCTCCTAACTAACACACTATACGCATTTCTGGATTCGCCCATACGTGCTACATGCCCTGCCCAACACAGACGTCTGGATTTAATATTCCTAATTATGTCAGGTGAAGAATACAATGCGCGCACAGGCAACGGTAACATTATAAATAATATAAATACACAGACTACTCTTCAGTATCTTTTTATCAGAGTTGGGAATTTTGTAATCGATTACCAATTACATGATAGGCCTAAAGTCACAATTACTGTAGCTATCATTATCAGAAGTGTGCAAGAATATGCTTCGCCCTAGAATATGTCATTAGGAAAGTTCAGGGTAACAGACAGGGTTTGGAATTGAAGGGGTTACATCAGCTTCTTGTCTATGCGGATGACGTGAATATTTTAAGAGAAAATCCACAAACGATTAGGGAAAACGCGGAAATTTTACTTGAAGCAAGTAAAGCCATAGGTTTGGAAGTAAATCCCGAAAAGACAAAGTATATGATTATGCCTCGTGACCAGAATATTGTACGAAATACGAACATAAAAATAGAAGATTTATCCTTCGAAAAGGTGGAAAAATTCAAATATTTTGGAGCAACAGTAACAAATATAAATGACACTCGGGAGGAAATTAAACGCAGAATTAATATGGGAAATGCGTGTTATTATTCGGTTGAGAAGCTTTTGTCATCTAGTTTGCAGTCAAAAAATCTGAAAGCCAGAATTTATAAAACAGTTATATTACCGGTAATTCTGTATGGTTGTGAAACTTGGACTCTCACTCTGAGAGAGGAACAGAGATTAAAGGAATTTGAGAATAAGGTTCTAATAATATTTGGAGCTAAGAGGGATGAAATTACAGGAGAATGGAGAAAGTTACACAACGCAGAACTGCACGCATTGTATTCTTCAGCTGACATAATTAGGAACATGAAATCCAGACGTTTGAAATAGGCAGGGCATGTAGCACGTATGGGCGAATCCAGCAATGCATATAGAGTGCTAGTTGGGAACCTCGAGGGAAAAATACCTTTAGGGAAGTCGAGAAGTAGATGGGAGGATAATATTAAAATGGATTTGAGGGATGTGGATATGATGGTAGAGACTGGATTAATCTTCCTCAGGATAGGGACCAATGGCGGGCTTATTTGATGGCGGCAATGAACCTGTGGGTTTCTTAAAAGCCATTTGTAAGTAAGTAAATGTAATAATATGGCCTATACATGTTATAGATAAATATCACATTTTCAGCTGATAAATTTGTATCCCATGGCTTGGGGATTATTGTCTTAACCACAGAATACAGGTATCTTTGTTCACGTTGGATGATCGTTCGCCTCTACTGAAGCATGTGGACGTGAAGTTAGGAACTGACTGGTCGGCTCTGGCTTTTTATCATGGGCTGTCGTGCCACGGATTATTATTATTATTATTATTATTATTATTATTATTATTATTATTATTAGTAGTAGTAGTAGTAGTAGTAGTAGTGGTAGTACTATTATTATTATTATTATTATTATTATTATTATTATTATTATACTTGTAGGGCTATATCAAATATTCTTTAAAATAACAAAAAAAGAAGTAATAAACAAGTAAATAAAATCGTAGCATAAAACCTTAATAATGTGGCAACCGCCCTGGAAGATTCTAGTTGCCTCGGCAGTGCCGTGAGCATCCAGCGACACGGGGCAAGAGGGAAGCGCGGAGACGGGAAGTAGAGCTTCGGTGGACGCTGAGGCGAGGCGGGGTGAGAGGAGACGAGAGCTTCGGCGGGCGCTGGGGCGCGGCGGAGTGAGAGGGGGAAAGAAAACGTCTGGAGACCGATTGTTATAGAAGCTACGAGACGTAGTACATTTGAGAACGTGTGATATAGTACTAAATAGAAAAGGAGCGAGAGCAGCCTTTAGTCAATCAGCCAGTTGGTCAGCTGCGAGAGAGCTAGCTAGTCTTCATGTCTCGGAGCAAAGTGAACTTGAGCAGGTCCGCAACTGTCGCAGCGTCCAGGCGAGTGCGGCGCACCTGGAAGTCTTGGGTTCGAAGTGCAGCGAAGTGTATCTGGAAGTTTTTGGGTTCGAAGTGCAGTGAACTCTATCTGGAAGTCTTGGGTTCGAAGTGCAGTGAAATCTATCTGGAAATCTTAGGTTCGAAGTGCAGTGAACTGTATCTGGAAGACTTGGGGTTCGACGTACCGTGAATTTAAGTGAGTGAGCTAGAAGAACTAGCCAAGGCGAACGAACTGTGAACTGAGAACTGACAGTTTTGTTTTGTACATAGTGCTTTGTGAACATTAGTTGAAATTAGGAGTACACTGTTGTGAATTGTCATTGTCGTTATGTGGAGTGCAATAACGAGTACTGTGTTGCTGTGTTGAGTGGAATACCCATTGTTGAAGTGTGTGTGTTTAACTTAGAAATAAAAGTCACATTATTGATGTTGAAAAAAGTTACACTTGGTATCAGAAGTGTGATATTGTGGACATAATGGATAACCTATAGCAGATTCTGCAATCCATCGCGGAAATGAAAGCACACATGAACAAGCACATTCGTGAGGTGAAAAACGATATAAGTGAAGTAAAGGCAGACATGAAGTACGACATTAGTGAAATGAAAAAGCACGTTATTTAAGTGAAAAGAGACATAAGTGAAGTAAAGGCAAACATGGAAAGTGTCATGAACAACATGAACGAGCACATTAATTACGTCACTACGCAAATTGATAGCGTTTCGACTCAAGTGGACGGAATTGTTACCATCGTGAAGGAAACGAACTAAAACCGATTTCGGCAAACTAAATGAGAATTTTGCAAGTGTAAATAAAGCAGTGACCGCACTAAAACAGGACGTACACCATTTCGACGGCAAAATTCGCGCTCTCGAGAATAGTCAAGAGCTGACGAGTGTGTTGCTGGATAAAAATGCTGAGGAAAACAACCACGTACTCGCGTTAATAGATCAGCATGCTGAGGAAAACAAGCACATACTCGCGTTAGTGGATCGCCAGGCTAGAGAACATGAACAGATAGTTGCCGAAGAGGGTAGACGGGCCATGGAAAAAGCGGAAACTGAATTAAGGACCCAATATAGTTGCCCTGTGGAATCAACGCCTCCAGCCAGACATTCGTACGTCAAGACGCCGAAGTTCGATGGAACGACGTCCTGGGCGATTTTTCGACGCTAGTTCCAGGATACCGCGGTACATAATGGGTAGACGCCGGAGGAGAAGACTGCCCATCTGCTGACCGCGCTTCAGGGACAGGCGTCGGAGATACTTCACAGCGTTCCAGAAGATTGAAAAGCCACAGAGATAATGGAGGCCTTGGAGAGTCGTTATGGTGACCATCAACTTGCGGCAGCATTTAGGACTCACTGAAAACTGGGGTCCAATAGTCAGGCGAGTTCCTACAAGAATTTGCGATAGCGATGGAACAACTGGCCCATAAGGTCCTCTGGGGTCTACCTCCTGATTTCGTCGCTGGAGAGGCGGCCTACGCCTTCGGCTGCGGAGTCCGTGACCCCGAAATTAGACAACATCTACTCTTGGCTGAGCATCATGCCATCAACAAAGCTTTGGCGGCGCCTCTCCGGATGGAGGCGGCCAAATCGATGGCGAAAGTCTCAACAACGCACCAAATTAGGAGCGTCGCGGCGGCCGAAGTCGAGGAATACCAACCGAAGTTACCCGAGCGACGGAGATGAAGAGTGCCCATCTGCTGATCCTGCGGCGAACCTGAATCCAGAGAGACAGGAAGACAATATGTCCAATAGAACTCCAACCTCCAAGAAAGTAGCTGCGCGTTGCTGGATAGAAGCTAATTTTCAGAAGAGCGAGTGCATCAAATTCATACTGAGCCCCAAGGATGAACACAGGTGTTGTTGCGGACTCTCCTTCACCTTCCACTGCGCAACTGGTATGGACGTCGACAGATACAAGCCTATAGACCAAAGGTGGACGCCATCCAAGCACACTCAGCCGTCACTCACCGATGCTTATGGCACTGTCGAATTTCAGGGAGGACCCCACCCCACCAAGGCGCAGTATGTGCGTCCGGCATATGACACGAATCCAGAAATTATCATGTAATTGTTCACGAGGGAGTGTAGCTTGGAGCTCCAAAAGTTGCTTATCAGAGTTCAAGGAGGCAACGCAAACTTCGAGCTACAAACAAAGCTTAAGAAAGTTTTACGTAAAGGCTTGCTTAAGGCTGTCAAGACCACCGGAGCATGGATTTTCACAGGGGGCACAAATACAGGTGTGACAAAACAAGTTGGTAATGTTTTGCTGCTGGAAAGGTCCCAAGGTAGTGGACGAATGATCGGCATAGGAGTAGCTCCCTGAGGTATTGCTGAAATAACCATGAGCTTTGTGAACATAATCGTGATGTTCCTTATCATTCTATATCGTCTGAGCTCATTTGAGAGAATTCTCATCGACGTTGCTGGACCGTTCCCGGCCACGGACCGAGGGAACCACTACCTGCTAGTCGCCATGGATTATTTCACAAAATGGCCTGAGGTGTACGCGATTCCCAACCAAGAGGCTTCGACGGTGGCAGGCGCACTACCTGACAACTTCATCTGCCGATTCGGGGTACCCCGGGACGTGCATATTGATCAGGGGCGTAACTTCGAATCCAAACTGAAGGACGAATTGTTCGAGCGTCTGGGAGTGCATAAAATCAAGACCACTCCCTTCCACCCACATTTCGACGGCATGGTGGAACGCTACATAAAAACCGTGGAAGAGCACTTGCGGAAGGTACTGTACAACCATCAGTGAGACTGGGATGCCAGAGTCCCACTGTTCCTCTTGGCTACAGAGCTTCGTTCCACGATATAACAGGAATGACAACGGCAAACATGGTCTTCGGAAGAGAGCTGCGCCTGCCCTGTGATCTGCTGTTCCGCACGCCAATCAGCGCCGAACAGCAAGCGACTGACTACGTGGCGGAATTGACCGAAAAGTTGAATGGAGTCCTTCAACTGGCTAGAGAGCATCTCAAGATGGCCAGCGACAGGATGAAAGTGCGTTACGCCAGATTAGCCAACTCTACGGGATCCCAGGAGGGCGACCTGCTGTGGCTGTATCGACCAACCAGAACCAAAGAAAAATTACCGAAGCTGCAGCGTGCCTGAGGTGCACCTTACCGCGTGGTAACTCGGATCTTCCCAGAGGGAAGAGATGGTGGTGCACCTGGACCGTCTAGCGGCGTACCAAGGGACTGTCCGGGGCGAACAGTCCTAAGGAGGGAGCAATGTGGCGACAGTGCTGGAAGATTCTATTTGCCTTGAGAGTGCGCGTGTGTATCCAGCGACACGCGGCAAGAGGGAAGCGCGGAGACGGGAGCTCGAGCTTCGGTGGACGCTGAGGCGGGGCACGGGAAGAGGAGACGAGAGCTCCGGTGGGCGCTGGGGCGCGGCGGAGTGAGAAGGTGAGAAAGGAAATGTCAGGAGACAGATTGTTGTAGAAGCTACGACACGCAGTACATTCGAGAACATGTGATTTATTAAATGGAAAAGGGGCGAGAGCAGCCTTCAGTCAAACAGCCAGTTGGTCAGCTGCGAGAGAGCTAGCAAATCTTCAAGTCTCGGAGCAAAGTGGACTTGAGTATGTCCGCAACTGTCGCAGCGTCCAGGCGAGTGCGGCTTATCCGGAAGTCTTGGGTTCGAAGAGCAGTGAACTGTATCTGGAAGTCTTGGGTTCGAAGTGCAGTGAACTGTATCTGGAAGTCTTGGGTTCGAAGTGCAGTGAACTGTATCTGGAAGACTTGGGGTTCGAAGTACCGTGAATTTGAGTGAGTGAGCTAGAAGAACTAGCCAAGGCGAACGAAGTGTGAACTGAGAACTGACAGTTTTGTTTTGTACATAGAGTTTGTGAACATTAGTTGAAATTAGGAGTACACTGTTGTTCTCAATAATACACGTAAATTGTCATTGTCGTTAAATGGATTGCAATAACGACTACTTTGTTGCTGTGTTGAGTGGAATACCCATTGTTGATGGGTGTGTTTAAACTTAGAAATAAAAATCACAGTATTGTTGTTGAAATAAATGTTAAATAATAATAATAATAATAATAATAATAATAATAATAATAATAATAATAATAATAATAACAATAATAATAATAACAATAATTATAATAATTTATTTTATGCCCGACCATGCCGAAATGTAGTAATTATACACCTGGTAGCAGACCTTTAATGCATGTCATGAAAGTACACCTACTCATTAAAGGTCAGGTCTTTCAGCCAATGACGACTCAGATTACAACTGTTCAGCCAATGACAGGTCAGCTTTCTACCGTTATAAAACCGCAAGTATCGATTATTCTCGGATATGTAATCGAAAGAGAATTAGCGAAAAGTCACGGAGGCTGAAAATCCAATACTGTCGCAGAAGGTTATGTTCTGTTACTATAATAATTAGCGTTAATTGTAAATAATATTCAAATAAATTCAATTTGTCATCTCGTTTTTCAATGTCGAATTCAATAATCAAGGTTATAATATTATAATATTATCAAGTTTAACGGGATTATACATCAAGGTCAGTGACATTATTGTTCCTCGGAAAAAATCAATACTTTCGCGTCTGCGCACATCTCACAATTCACGACCTAGAACAAGGTCACTTCCGATCTTGTCACATACAAATAAAATGTATACATCTGAATACCGGTATTTTCAAGTTAGAAATATTATCGAGCATAAAAAGTCGTATGAAACTCGCCTATAATGGTAATTAAGAAGCTCGTACGAAAATTATGAAACTTGCTTGCGCTCGTTTCATAAACATCCATACTCGCTTTCTTAATTACTATCATTATAGGCTCGTTGCATAATGTACTATTATAGTGCCCTTCATATAACAACCTTGAACTTATAATATTACGATTCTAGTAATAAATTAATTGTAAGTAAAAGTACATTTATGGCTTTAAAGATTAAATTTGGGGATTGTTGATATTCAAATAACATGCAAAAAAATGAGACAGTATTGCTAACATTACTTCTGCATTACATGGAGTTTTTGGGATTTGTACTTGATAGAAATAGGCTTATGCAAGGAGAAACCAGTCTTGCAATATTACAGACCAGAGTTCTTTCGCTTCCTGTAAATATGAATAATGTTTTTCATCATGGATAGTGTTAAGACAAAATTAAGGAAACGAATCACGATGAATATTATGGTATTGTAAGTATTATAAATTACGATTTATTTAACGACGTTCACAACTGCCAAGGTTATATCTGCGTCGCCGGTGTGCCGGAATTTTGTCCTGCAGGATTTCTTTTACATTGCAAGTTAATCTACCTACATGGGCCTGTTGCATTTAAACACACTTAAATGCCATCGGCCTGGACCGGGATCGAACCCGCAACCTTGAGCACAGAAAGCCATAGCTATACCAACTGCGCTACCCAGACCGACTTGTCAGTAATACGCGCACGCATTCATCTAAACTAAGGATAGAACGAACATGTTGCTACGATTTTGGACCGTTGGAACACATTCTCAAGTCATTCACTTCAAAAATGTATATTGGTTTATAAAGTGGCAATTGTGTCGCTATAGGTAGACCAACTTCCCAGTCGAAAATGCCGGAGATGACAGTAGTAGAAGCAGAAGAAAGTTTCAATATAATTTAATCTTATGAAGAGCAGTTCTGAAAAGAGATATGCACAACATATAGGTCATTGTCATGAAACTCCTCACTTTTAGAACCTAAAAATGGCAACAACTGATTGTGAGGTGATCCATTTTTTGATAGGTATTGGCACGGTCGACTTTAGTAGAAGGCCGGAACGCTGAAACTTGGCAACATGTACATCAGGCATCGACCAACTCACATGGCATATGCGGTTTAATCTTTGTTTACACTTATTTAAGAGTATTTGCAAATTATGGTGAGTTTTTTACGTGTGTTTCGCCTTTAAACCAATGAACCTGCAGAATAAATAGTAACAATATATACATATTTATATAAGGTAGGTAAAAACATAATTTTAAAACAGAAATAAAACACGCAAAAAACAATAACAAACATTCTTAAAGTCAAATCCCATGTATTTTGCATATGTTTTCTATTTTATTAATATAATATTACCTATTGGCTCATTTTGCTTTACTATTCAATTTTTTTTTTTCAGGAATGCATTAATTACAATGCCAGATAACTGTTGTGTTCCTAACTGCACTTCAAATTATCCGAGCAAAGGAGGTTATGTTCCAGTATTCAGATTCCCAAATGAAGAGAAACTTCGCCAAGCCTGGATAAGAAAAATACCACGCAAGCACTGGCAACTTTCAAAGTGGGCTGTGGTTTGCATACACCATTTTCATGAACAAGATGTAATAAAAGTGGAAAAATACAAGGATTCGTCGGGAGAGTGGAAGGAACGTCCTATAGATAGGTTGAAGTTAGTAACAGGAGCACTCCCTACAATTTTTCCTGATTTGCCAGCTTATTTGTCAACCCCAGAAAGAAAGAAGCGGAGGGACCCTGAAGAACGAAGAGCCAGACAGACTGAAGCACATGCTGAAAAAGAAAAAGGTTTTCTTGAAAAATACATTATTAAGGACTTCTCTACGTTTACCGACAATGTTAGTGGAAAGTCACAGTTGCTAAAGGGTTGGTTTATTTATTATAATATTTATTACGTAATACTTTATCAGTGCACTTTCGAAACCATACCACAGATAATAGTTAGTGTTAAAATAAATAATGATATGAATTGTGAGGTATGTGTCAATCAGAACGTAGTAGCTAGAAGTGAACTGTTTGACATATTAACAGGAAATATGAAACTCACCCGCTGGTCTCAGCTAGAACAAATTTTGAAGAAATATGAGTCTGTTGAGAATGACTGTGTAACTGCTCAAAGTGTCCAATCTGTGCTATCAGTTATTACGAACAAATTAAATTCACTTCTTTTATTATTGGGAGAATCCAGTGATATACTACCGAACATTGAAAGGCAAATTAAATTTGCAATTGAACATTTAAATTCAATTTGTATCAAAGCTAAACATTATTCAACTGAGTATATTTTATGGGCTTTTATGTTGTATGCGGTAATCCGAGAAACATCTTGGATTGTTTTACCACATATGAAATATCTGCAACATTTGACTTCTTTGTTTTCAGTGTCGCCAAATTCAATGACAAACAATGAACATTTTCTCAAAAATGCCATAAAAAACTTGACAGAGAGAGAAAGTTTAGTTAGTTTACAAATTGATGAAATGCATATCAAACCACAGATTGATTATAAATCAGGGCAACTGTTCGGATATGCTGATAACCAGCAAAATATTGAAGCTAAAACTGTCCAGGCATTTTTTGTTTCTTCTCTATTTGGTAACTTCAGGGAAATTGTTGCTCTTTACCCAGTAAAGAATTTGTCAGGCAAAGATTTATATGATATGATAAATGTTGTAATTGATTTATTAAGAAAGTGTGGGTGCCATATACTTTCTGTTGTTTCAGACAATCACAGAGCAAACAGAAATATGATGGCACTACTTCAGGATTCAAATGAAGGGTATGTTTCAAATGACATTGATCCACCATATAAGACATTTTTTACATACGACTTTGTTCATATTTTTAAGAACGTTAGAAACTGCTGGTTCAATCAGAAAGATGCTTCTCAAACATTGATTTTTCCAGATTTTGAAGACACAGACACACTTTTGGCTGCAAAATTTTCAGACCTTAAGCAACTGTATTACTATGGTAATAATGTCAGTCCTCTCTTGAAACCTGCTCATAAATTAAATCATAAATCTCTGTACCCAAGCAACTTAGAAAGACAGAAAGTTTCATTAGTTTGCAATATTTTCCATGAGTCTACTTACAGTGCTTTAAACGCTGAATTTCAAAGTCAATCTGGTATTGCGTCAAGTCCAGGTACTTGTCAGTTTGTATTGATAATACTGCAGTGGTGGACAATTGTAAACGTGAAATCCAAGCTGTTGGGTACTGTGAAAAGAAATGAATTGGCGAATCCCTTTTATAGTGTTGGAGATGCCCGCCTTAAATTTTTAAGACAATTTTTACAATGGTTGCAAAAATGGGAGTGCATTAGAGAAGGTGGCTTAACTCCTGATACTTTCAGGGCTTTGTTTCAGAGTACCTCTGTGTTAATTGAATTTATACAATACAGTTTGCAAACTCTTAATGTGGAATTTGTACTGCCAGGAAAGTTACAAACCGACAATCTCGAGCAACGCTTCAGTTGCTATAGGCAGTTATCAGGTGGTAACTACAATGTTTCCTTTGTACAGGTCTTAGAGGCAGAAAAAAAACTCAGAATGAAATCTCTTTTAGGTATAAAATCAGCTAAATATGGAATTCTAAAATGGTCCTCACAAACATTTGAAGCAGCAGAAAATAAGGACCTAGAAAGGAATGAAACTGTAGATGTAGCTCCAATTTTTTAGTGTCATCCAAGATCCCGATACTTTTACCTTTGAAGTGATACCTCCAGCCTTTTGTACATATCAGGTTATGCCTCTTTCAAGGTATCTTCAAGGTTACAGTGTCCACTTTGTATTGATTACTTGGTAGGAAAAGAAACCAGCAATCAAGATATTTATTTTGACACTTTGAACCGAGGAGGACTTACTCTTCCTTCAGATTTTGTAATTTACATGGAAAAAATTGCATATTGCATTGTAAATGCATTGATTTCAAGGGGTACAAATGAAGAACAATTTGTAAAATGTGGAAGTCAGAAAAAATTGTTGATGTTACTCTGCAAAACAGTTTTGTGTGGTGATGCTGGTTTTGTAAATGATGTATGCCCATGTGGTATGGAATATATTGAACTTGCTGACAAAATACTTTCAGTCATTACGAACATACTGTTAAATAATTATTCAAAGGCCAGGAATGATAACATATCTGCCAGTAAACCAGTGTATGGTAAGAGAAAGTTACAAACATTTTAGAAAAGGATGTAAAAAGTGTGTGTCTAATGCTCAATATTTAACGGTGAAGTCATTCTCCTTCTTTCTTCCCAATATTTAGATGTAAGGTCCATAAAATTTTCCACAGATTCACAGATTTTTTTAGATATTCCATGTCCATGGCATCTTCTTTATTGCACAATAAACATTTAGCAGAGTCCAATAAGCTAATTCGATGTAGATGTTTTGTAAGGCAGTCGTGACCAGTAATCAGTCTGAACATAGCCACAGTAGATTTTCGTGGTAGATCAGGAATGGATTTTAAATCTTGTAGTAAATTATTCCATCTTGAATTTTGATGTTCACTTGGAGAATTAGTGTGGTAATTGCTGGTAGTTTTCCTTTTGATAACTCGTTTTATGGACTCATGTGAAAACTGTAGTTCTTCTTTACGTTTTTTCTAGTTCCTTTCTTAGCCAACATATCAGATTTCTCATTACCATATATTCCACAATGGGTTGGGATTCATTGGAAAACTAAGATATTATTTAAATTTTGAATGTACCTTAACATACAATGGATTTCCTTAATTTTTCTTGATATAGCAAAAGTAGTTGTACTAAATTCCTGGATTGCAGCTTTGGAATCAGATAAGAGAACTATATTTTTTTCATTTCTGTAACCAAGGACAAAATTTTAGAGAGAGAGGCATAGATAGCTTCAAGTTCACCATCAAAATTTTAAGTTACATTTGCCAACATTTTTATAAAATGAAAAATATGGACAAGTAGCACCTGCTCCTTCATCTGGATTCATGAGTGAGTCATCTGTGTAAATATATAACCAATCTTGTGTTAATAATGTAAAAACTGTAGGCCTAAATAAGGTAAAATGTAGGTATTATAGTCCTAGGAATTGTAGGCCTACAGTATGTGCTTGAGTTTTGCGCATGATGTAATTGGATAATGTATGATGTAATTGGATATAGAAATTGGAAATAAGATTTAAAAAATGCTAATAATAAAGACATGACTCCTTGTAAGTTATTTATTGCGACTTTTCATAAATTGACATTACCCTACTGAAGTCTGAAGAAGGTGGCCTAGTCTAACTGGATAAACCCATTAATTCTGGCTGGAAAGCAACGTAGGCCTAGGATCTACATAAGGTAAAATGTATTTAATATACACGCTTATGACCTGTGTATGAGTTTAGTAAATAATATAATGAGATTTTTTTATAAATAATGCAAAACGATAACCTGCAAAATAAGAAGAAAAAATGACACGGCATAACAGTTACAAACACTCGTATTAATATACAGCACATTTATTACGAGTTGACATTATTCTAAATTGAAAAAAAAAAATATATATATAAAAGGAAAACTTTAATTTGTTGGAATACATATATATATATATATATATACAGACGTGGACGAATTATTAGAAAAATGTAGGATTTTTGTAACATATTTTTACATAATTCGACTTTTCAATTTAGACTACTGTTGACATTTTTATGATTATAGTACTTAGAAATATGTAAAAATGTCAACTGCAGTCAAAATTGAAAAGTCAAATTTTGTAAAATTATATCATAAAAATCGTCAGTTTTGCTGATAATTTGTCCACGTCTATATATATATATAATTCGTAACATATTATATTTGAAGTGTTTGGTTATAATGGTGAGTATGACAGCAGTATGACTGACAACGGTAGGCGACACAGTGTTGCCAAGTTGAACCTTCCGACCTTCTACTATAGTCGAACGTGGTATTGGTTAAAGGTGTGAAAAAGTAAGTCAGGTGTATTAGTGGTCATGTCTAAGTCTGCGTGTGCTACGAGAAATAAAACAAAATAAATTATCAGATTCCACGGTGTCCACAGCATCTCCACGGTGTTTACAGTTTTAATCCGTGAATTAGTCCTATGGATTAGTAAAGGCAATTTGATTTACACAGCGACTTGAAATCAATTCTGAAAATGAAATAAGTCATAAATTATTATTCATAATAATATTAACTAATTTTCATTACATGTAATACGATTGAGCCATATTATAAAATGAAATAAATAATATTTATGTTCACTCGCAAATATATTTAATTAATAATGTGAATAGTATCACTAACAGTGATACACGCATTAATTTATGTGTTTATAAACAATAATACAATATTGGATTTCGTTTATTTTTAGTTGGTTATTTAACGACGCTTATCAACTACTTGGTTATTTAGCGTCGATGGAATAAATTGGTGACAGCGAGATGGTATTTGGCTGGATGAGGCCGGAGATTCGCCATAGATTACCTGACAGTCGCCTTACGGTTGGGGAAACCTCGAAAAAACTCAACCAGGTAGGAATCGAACCCATGCCCGAGGGAAACTCCGAATCGGAAGGCAAACGCCTCAGCCGATCGAACTACGCTGGTGACTGATTTCACTTATTCCAGGAAGATGTTATTTAAATAGAAATAAAAAATTATTTACGGTTATAGTAATAACAATAACAATAATGATAAATACTTTACCCTTAAATTCTGATTATTTTATAAGTACATACACATTTACGTCCAATAAAAGAACAATAAGCAATTCTGTAGAAGAACAAATCAACTCTTTTACACAATAGGAAAATTTCAATGACCCATACCACAGTGAACACATTGAAATTTACAGATATAACAACTCAATTCATTGAAAATTAACAGACTTGGATTTTCTTTACGCCACTGATACTGGTGCACCTTTATTGTATCACGGAATACTTGTACTCTGAACTGTGGCTACTTTTTTGTCTGTAGGAATTATTCTGACGAACAGCTGTGTGAAAAACTATTCTTTTACAGTGCTGCAGCATTTTATGCTTCTTAATAAATTATTTTTCCACATATCATGCGTCTTACTATTGTTTACTTTTATATCCTACAGAAGAAGATGAAGATTTTAATTTTTGTTCTAGCACCTCTCCAAGGATCAGTTTCTTTTTTTATATCAGAAGGAACTGGACGCCCTCTTAGCAATGCGCAATTGCTTTTTTCTTCTCTGTGATACGAGATGGAGTAGAGCACAGACCTACTTCAATTTTCTTTTTTGCATTTTTCTATTAAACGTTTAAGCTTAATCTTTTCGGCCTTTAGTTTTCAAATAACTTCACTACCTTTTATTAGCAGGAGAGCTTTATGTAGCCTTTCCCAAATTACTATCATTACATTGTTGAATACATTTGTTCTCAATTTTCGTGCAGTATTCTTTCATCCATTCTCCTCGTTTTTCCTTCGCTCTCTTAATTCTCTATTACTCTTGGCAGAAACTGTCATAATGTTTCCTTGCTTCTTCCTCTCAGCTCATCTCTTACTCTCCGATGCTATGTAAAAAGCGCGCTTTTCAGGATCTACTTTCACCGTAAACGCTCTGGTTCTATTTTCTCTGCAAGTTGCATGTTTCGACTTTTGACATTTTTTTAAACATCAGATTTCTTAATTTCATAAATTTTTGTCTAGACCAGATATGCCTACTGTCCTATTAAAAGGACAATGGTCAATGTTTCAAATTACCATCTTTACAGTTAACGCATTTGCTTTTTCACAGGTGCCACTATTATTGGTCTTAACCCAGATATGCCTAAAATATATATATATATATATATATATATATATATATATATATATATATATTTTTGCAATTTTTGTGTTTTACAAATCACGTTCAGTGCAGTATATAACTGAAGTACATGTATGGAGTCGAAACATTCTAGTTGTAACTGGTTCAGCTAGAAACATGTGTCCTTTTAAAAGGATAGTAGGCATATCAACATTCATTTTGAGGAAGAATTGTATGCGATGCTTACATGAAAGGAAACAATGTAATTGTTATAATTTACAATTATTATTGTTATTGTTATTATTATTATTATTATTATTATTATTATTATTACTGTTATTCTGACGTTATTTTATTATAGTTTCTTTATTATTATTGATAATATTATTCTGAAGAGCGATGCATTGTGGCTACATTCATTTTAGCTCTAGAATGCTATCATTATTGAGTATTACCGTATTACTATTAATACGTAAAAATAGTAATAGGCGAAAAATGTTGAAGTTTCGAGCAGGAGGTAATATTGGGAGAGGAGTGACGATACATATAATGAAGCAATTGCTGTGGCAATGTCGAGAGACAGGTTTGAGTTCATTTTCTCAAATCTACATTGTTATGACAATGACAATTTAGATAGAAAATAAGACCTCTTCCAGAAATACTAAATGAAAAACAATAGAAACTTATGTCCATTCAATACCTCCCTCCAGAACATCACCGGTCTTCCACTTGTAAGTTGATAAAGCGTCGTAAATAACCTACTAAATTAAATCCACTTGTAAGCAGATCTTGCTGTGCAAATCTGGCTTTCAGATATAGCTCTCTGAGAAGCAGATTTGAATAATTTCAAGGGAAAAATTGTTCCGAAGCCGGGTATCGATCCCGGGACCTTTGGGTTAACGCACCAACGCTCTGCCGACTAGCTACCCAGGAACTAAACCCAACACCGTCTCAACTTTTCCCTTTATATCCACACACCTCAGTGGGCTGACAAGACGCCAGAAACCCAAGTTTGAATGCATACAAACTCTGTGTGACTTGAATTGTGGTTTTCTGTTAACGTATATCTGAAAGCCAGATTTGCATCATATGTCACTGTATGTAGTTAACAGAAAACCACAATTCAAGTTACAAAGAGTTTGTGTCCACTCAAAGTTGGGTATCTGGCGTATTGTCAGCCCACTTGAGGTATGTAGATATAAAGGGAAAAGTTGAGACGGTTGTAGTTCCTGGGTAGAGTTGGTGCAGAGAGTTGGTGCGCTAAGTCAAAGTTCCCGGGATCGATACCCAGTCCCAGAATAATTTTTCCCTTAAAATTATTCAGATCTTGCTGTATTCGCAGAAACATTGCTATGACCTTGTGTCTGCTCTTCACACGCAAAAAAATTGTCACCCCTTTCCTAAACCCTTCCTTTCCTCTTCAAGAAGGCCATCCTGAAATATTTCTGCTCCTGGTGCAAGCAGTGAACCAGATAGATTAGTAGGTGTTACATCACGTTTGTCCCCTGAATCCTCGTCTGTTACGTCATCAGTGGCATTTGTAGGCTGCAATACAGCGATATGTCTGTATTTGAGATGAAATTTCGCCCGTATCATAATTATTAAACGTAGATAGCATTTCATGCAGGGAAAATCCACTAAAATTTGAAAAAGCGAAACAATTTCAAAATATGTGGGGATATTCCTGTTAAAAGGACACATAAGTTTTCGTCATTGTAATGTCGCAATGAATATATATTTCAAACGCATTGTTATTGCACGTAATATTTATATTTATTAGGAGTCATTTGATCTGCAACAATTTTTAAAATAATTTCGAACTCTAACAGTATTTAACTTTCATATCTGATTTTCGTCTCGGATGCCATAGCTGAAATAATAAGCGAACAATTCTCACGTCCACATCTCAAACTCAATGATGACCAGAACTCTCATTACCAGCATTACCACACCTAACATGCCTCTAATTAAGCTTCTTTTCTTGTCCTTCCCTTATTCTCATATTTTTTTCCGTCCTCTAGTCTGTTTACCATCACTCATTGTGTAATACAAATACATGATACAGTCGCAATATTATATCCATATAGAACTATATAATCCTAGAGACCGTATTTTTCTATCTGCATCATAAACATCACATCAATAATAATTATCATGGACTGTGAACTAAATATCCCGTTCTAAATAAATGCACGATGTTTACGGCCACGGTGTCCGCTTCTACGGTGTTCACATTTCAGACTTTGCGCTGGTGTGTTATAATTACTTTCAAGCATATTAATTTTTCCGATCATATTTGATAAGTAGCCTATGAAGTCATTACTTAGCCAGCAGTTGGTAATTCCCTCTTGCTTAGTTGAGCTGGAACTTTATCCACGGTGTCCGCTTAAAAAATGAACACTTGCTATTCGATGCTGCTTTTGAACTTGATATGCAAGTGCAGATTTTATTATGTCTTAGAAAACACTGGCAATTCACCGTCTTTATCTCCCGAATGTTCTGAGAGCACCATATTGAACTTCTCCTTTAAAGCGGCAAATTCAAAGCGAAAAATCATCCGTTCCATGGCAAAGCCTAAAATTCGTGGACAAAAACTACACCATTTCTGTAGTGACATTGGACACTTTTATAAAACAGTTGTATATGAGATGTTTACTTCCTTTAACATACTTTTCAATACAATGTGTCCTTGTAATCGGATTTATATAGTTTAAATGTGATATTCATTGAAATTCATATTTTGTAGTGCAGGACAACCACGGTGTCCACATGTTTTGGTATTTCTAGCTATGCATGGCAATAAGAAAATGTAATTTCGACCTATGTTTAGGGTGAATAACTAGGTGTAATAGTTCTATATTATTTACACAGGAGACATTTTTCAAGTTACAAGTCATTACAGAAATCTATGAACGGGAAAGAAATGTGATGGGTTTCGTGAGAATGACCCATATTTGTGTATTGGCAATTCTACCCCATTATTCGTGGCTTGGTTTCCTCATAAGTGATGCCTTATTGGTGAGGTTCGAACGTGTCGGACAGTTGACAAAACAAACACATCTCCCCTTAATTTTAGTTTGTAAATATGTACTATGTTATACGGCATGATTATAGTTGATAATTTAAAAATTGGTAACACAAATATGTTTGAAATGTGTTTCATTAGGCATATAGGCTTTTTGATTTGAAACATATATTATTATTTATTATGCCTTTAGAGGCGGTCATATTGAAGTTTAGAGATCGGCGACATTGAGCTACAGTAACGTCTCAGTACGGCGATTTCACCTAACAACAATCTGGGTACCCTGGTCTAGAGAGCGTTCACACTACTGACGTCTTTTGAGGCGTTCAGAGTTAAAGTGGATCACGGCTTCAGACCAGGATATTCTTGCGAAAGTCAAATCACATCCTTAATATAAGATTTATCCGATGAAGTTGACGGGGGGGGGGGGGAAGAATAGACGGAGTTGTGATCGATTTCGCTAAAGCTTTCGACGTAGTGCCTCACGAAAAACTTTTAGAGAAACTAAGCAGGCTTCCAATAGATAATCGAGTAGTAAGATGGATAAATAAATTCTTAGAGAACAGAACCCAAAAGGTCAGACTAGGAAAAGAAATATCGGAACTAGGAAATGTAACATCAGGCGTGCCTCAAGGGGCGGTCCTTGCACCTCTATTGTTTCTTATATATATAAACGATATAAATAGAAATACTACGTCTCAGATAAGGTTATTCGCGGACGACTGTATAATACATAGAAAAATTAATGATGAATCCGATATCGCCGCCTTACAAAACGATCTTAACGTTATTGAAACCTGGACGACAGAAAATAAAATGAAAATCAATGTCAGTAAAAGTAAGTTAATATCCTTCTGTAAAACGCATAAAGAAATTTGTCTCGGATAACAACTGAATGGTACATCGGTGCCACAAGTGAACACTTGTAAATACCTAGGTATATATTTAACTAACAAAATGAGTTGGGAGGAACAAGTCACTAATACCACAAGGAAAGCCTGGAAAGCACTACATTTCTCTATGCGTATTCTGAAGAAATCTAACCGAAAGTCAAAAGAATTAGCGTACAAAACCCTTGTTCGCCCAATTATGGAATATGGAGCAGTAGGTTGGGATCCGTACAGACAAAACCAAATCGATTCAATAGAAAAGGTCCAACGCAAGGCAGCAAAATACATATGTCAAAATGGGGAAGGGACATGGTGAGGAGATAGTAAAAGACTTAGGGTGGGAACTTCTCAAATCAAGGCGACGAAAAACCAGACTCACCGCGTTGTTTAAGGCACAAATGGGGCACAAAGCATGGACCGATATCAATGCTAGATTAGCAAGACCATCATACTTAGGAAGGGCTGATCATATTAGGAAGTTTAAATGTAGAAAACAAAGAACGGACGTGGCAAAATTTTCTTTTGTTAACGGCACAATAGTAGACTGGAACAGCTTACCTGCGGCAATCTTTCAGGGTGGTCCTCTTAAAATCAATACATTTAAGGAAAGGTTAAGAAGATTAGACTGAAAATGTAATTGGAGGTGCAGTGTAATTATTTAAGTTATGTCATGTACTTAATTGAATTGATATATAATTAATTAAGTTGATATGTAATTATTAAGTTGATATGTAAAATACTTAAGTTGATATGTAATTAATTAAGATGATATATGTATATAAATTAAGGTGATATATAATTAATTAAGATGATATGTAATTAAGTTGGTATGTAATTAATTAAGGTGATATGTAATTATTTAAATTGGTGATAGTTGGGTGAAATATAAGTATTTATAAGTTAGATTTACTTTTGCTTATCGTAGGCGTTATTATAGAATAGTTTTTAATTATAGTCCTAGGTTTATTGCATCTACTATTTACAGATTTACGTTTATTTTATTTTATTTAATTTAGGTTTATTTTATTTTATTTCATGTAATTGTAATTATTGTATATTATATATCACTGCCACCGGGTGTATACCCAATTGTAGTGTTAATACATACATACATACATACATACATACATACATACATACATACATACATACATACATACATACATACATACATACATACATACATACATACATACATACATACAAGTCACAAATTTAAAAAAATCGAGTTTAATTCACTTTCTGACTACTTTATGTTGGATTTTTTTCCGAGGCGTAGTGGATCAAGTTCTGATTTCAAGAATTCACCAGTAAATGACAGCAGTCACCTTTGCCTCAGAATATTTGTCCAAAAATTTCCGAGCCATAGTGGATTAAGTCACTAAAGCGTTGCACCAATTAATATCACACGTATATTTCTATCTTATAAATTTGTAATTTGAAGATGGATCTGATTAAGAAGAGGCTTTTTCCTTTCCAGTATCATCTTGAGATTCAAGTTAACCTTGGTGGGATTTACCGAAGCATTTCAAAACCTCAGGTCCAAGGTATTTTAGATTTCAGGTGAAAAGGACCCTCAGCAATAAAATTGATGATTCGGACATAGTGGCAAATACAAAATCTTGTTTGGATATTCAGAATCATTACCGCAGGAAAAATAATCATGACAGAAAGTATCTCAAAACAAATTTGAATATGAGAGAAATGAGCGAATTGTACTCTAGAAATTGCGAGAGTGAATGCAAAGAGCCTCTGAAGCAGAAGTTTATCATAACTTTCCATGCAAATTTAACTTACATTTTAAATCTCCTGCTAAGGATACATGTAGTACATGTGACCAAATGGAACTCAACATACAAGCCGAAAATAATCCTGATGTGCGTGAAAAGTTACAGGATTAGAAAAAATTGCACCTGCTCAAAGCTAAGCAAATTATAAATACACTTAAAACTGATGAAGCTGCAGCATCAGAAACGTGCTATGTTCCCACATTTGACTTGGAAGTAGCACTCCCGTACCCTAATTGACGACATCCTTAGCGTACTACAATAGGAATATGTAATGTACTAAGGATGAAGAGGGATGAAGTTACAGGAGAATGGAGAAAGCTACACAACGCAGAGCTGCACGCATTGTATTCTTCACCTGACATAATTAGGAACATTAAATCCAGACGCTTGAGATGGACAGGGCATGTAGCACGTATGGGCGAATCCAGAAATGCTTATAGAGTGTTAGTTGGGAGGCCGGCGGGAAAAAGACCTTTTGGGGAGGCCGAGACGTAGATGGGAATATAATATTAAAATGGATTTGAGGGAGGTGGGATATGATGGTAGAGCCTGGATTAATCTTGCTCAGGATAGGGATCAATGGCGGGCTTATGTGAGGGCGGCAATGAACCTCCGGGTTCCTTAAATGCCAGTAAGTAAGTAAGTAATGTACAATTTCGGTATCCACTCATTAAACAATCAGAATGGTTACATTAGAGATGAACAACGATCGAGAAAGCGAGACTAACAGCGCCCGCAAAGCCGAAAACCCGCACGACAATATTCTATTACGAGGCGTCCTTGACCTAAAGACTACCAAGTCTTCCGAGACTCGATATTGATCATCTCCCGAAATCCCGAAGCAGCCTTGAATCGCCACAGTTGTTTATACCTGACTGAACTTTAATCTACTTTGGCAACTGTTATAAATGTATAAACAATCAAGTAGCCTATTTGAAACAACTCTATCTCTCAGTGTATAATAATCCGTTCCCCAGTCTTCATTTAATTACTAGGCCCTTATTAAAAAGCGAGGAATTTTCTTTTCATATGTTTAAGATCATGTGTGCAATCTCAAGTAAAAAGATATTAATGTCATGTTTTATGTTTCTTAGAAATGCACATTTATTTGAGATTTTTTTTTATTTATATAACCATAGGTAATATAATATAATAGAACCAGAACATTCTGACAACTATGATACTGTTCTGTTTTGTCTTTTTGTCTCATTTAAAAATTTATGTTATTTATTTTAATGATGTATGTTATTCAAAGTTACGAAATCTTTCCACGCCGACCAAATGCTACTTCGAGAATGACGAGTGAGACTCGAAGCGCAGCAAGAATGACGAGCCGAGACTCGAATGACAAATGCAGCGAACACAGCGAGCGAGAGCGGCAGTTAGTTTTGTTCATCTTTAGGTTACATGTACGTGTGGAACGAAACCGAAAGTGGCAGAGGATCGCAAGGGGTAGCGGTCGCTCTCGTGAAATATATCAAACATAAAATCAAAAACCATACTCATGTAAATCTTTATTCAAACTCATGTACAGGACAAAATGGAAACATAAAGCTAGCTGCTATATTTCCACTTTTATTTCTTTCAGACGCTAGATAACCATCGCCGTTGATAAAGCGTAGTAAAATAAATCAATAAAAAGATAGCCACAAATGACCAAAAATTTCTCTTATCGCCACTCATTTCCGCCTAATGATCGAGATTTTGGTGTCATAGAGTCAAGTGCACGAAAATATCCTCTCATTATTAATATTATTGTGTCCTCTTTTTGTTTTGTGTATTACTTATTTTATTCTATTTCTATTCTTATATATTTCGTATTTTGTGTTTGTGTAATTTTTGTACATATTTACAATATGTAATTCTAGATTTACAACACATAAATTAAATGGGAAAAAAGTTCAAACTTTCATTAAAATAAATACATTTTTACATCTCAAGACTGGGTTGAAGTGATAAAGAATGCGAAGATTAGGAATCCCTGGAATGTAATCAAGGTATTGCACCAGATATTTTATCTGCCAAAAAACTTGGGAAAATCATAGTCAACAGAAAGAAGATCGATGATGGCAAATCAGTTAAGTAGTTCAAATTAGTGAATGAGGTGCGAGCGAATAGAATGTTGGACTCTGCAGTTTAAAACTAATTTGAGCACACTGATAGATTTCTCGAAAATGTCCATGTCTAAGCCAGATTCTAAATTTATGAGACAGCAAACCCCTTTACACAGCACCAAAGGCTACCATAGCGAAGAAGACAGATATGATGTATCTTTTATGATTCATCCAACTAGTGGAACCATTGGCTCGAAACCATTTAAAAAATTTGCGGACAGAAGCAGTCACAAGGTCGATGGTCTACCAAAATGATTATGCTCTCGGATGATGATGTTCCCTTCTATGTCGATTAAAAATGAGCTGAGTTATGGAAGAACAGACTCACTGATTTTCTTGCAAAGAACCAATAACAATTCCATTATTTACACATTTTGTCGTTGTGCCTAGTTGATTCACCTTCATGATGAAAAACATTCAGAGCTAAAATAGTTTAAGTCCACTTTTTATTTCTCAAAATATGATTAAACGCTAGCAAACAACTTTGCAACTGATATATCATTTCCTATATTTAAGTTGATATCTCTAAAGTAATGTTGGACAATAAAATTATTCCTAGCCAAATTAGATAATTCATTAGCAAGTTAACTTCAAGTCAAATTATCTCAAAACTATGTGCCATGGACTTTATCCACTTTAGAACTGAGCTCCTCATTTATGTAGCAAGCAAATCTCTTTCTAACTCGTTGGTAGCAGGAGATTCGTACAGACTACCTCACAAATTGTGTACTCTCTACTCGTCTTATGCACAGTATCCACCCTGCTTTGGTTTTGTTATAGTCGAGTATTATTTGTGGCTTGAAATTGTTGTCTTCCTTTGAGCAAGACTTGTCATGATGCTGTGATGAGAGTAGCACAACACAGTTATTTTCTTTTCATTATAGAATGTCAATCAAATCACTATGACCCCCAAAAAAGAGACGAAAAGAACATTGTTCCTTTTTCTATTGTGAACAATTGAGAATCTCAATTGTTTTTTTTTTTCCTGCGGCTGAGGCCTAGGTTTTGAGCTAAGAAGTTCTCTGTCAAATTACGACTTGTAGTCTGTTGTAACCCTTCGTCCTGTACCATAAAAGCTAATAATTATAACATCTTGGACAGTTCTTATTCTTAGGTATTTTCTTTGAGCATGATATGTATTTGCATCTGCACACATCTAGAATTTTATATCGTATTTGCTGAATTTTGTTGTGATAAATAACTTAAAATAACAACATACACATAGAGGTGAAATCTGCTCGACAACCATATTGCATTCAACAGGACAGTATGCAAGTTCTAAATTATTTACATACGTTTCAAATATTTCTCTCAATTGAGTCAATTTATGCTTTTATGTCGTTGAGTCTGAGGATACATATCACTGAAGGGGAGATACAAAATTTACTTAGTAGGCCTATGTTCTTTTAGAATTTGAAATTACATTGTTGCAGAGCTCCGGAACCATTATTACCTTGCTTGTTTAATGTTCGCAAAACAGCAAATGCCAAGTTAAAGATAATACCAATATCAATTTTCTAATGACAATGGTTACTACGAAACTGGAATCCACTCCAAATTTTCCAAATGTTAATATAATAAATTTAATAAAGTATAAACATCTATATATTAGAAGAATAAGAGATAGAAAAGGTGAAATCACATATGCAATTCCGAATTTCGAAACAATGACAGGAAATAACACGGTTGTGTGGAAAAAAATTAATCAAAAGTAAGTGAATTTGGACAGATAGTTTTATTAAACAGAAAAGCCAAATATAAGTTTCCTTGTAAAATTTGTTGTACAGGTGAAGACCAAATTGTTGAGACAGTTTTGATATTTTCAAAATTACTCATCAATTATTATTTACAAGAATGTGTCGGTAATGGTAATGTACGTCCCGATGAAATAGTTTTAGTATAATTTGAATATTCAATAATTGAATGTACATTTGTTGAGAATATTTTTTTGATTGATAGTATATTTTCATCGGGATTATGGGTACCAATGAGAGGACTGTATCATCATCAGAATTCGAGGGTATTGCACTTGAAGAAAACGAGACTGTGTGTGAGATTCCCAAGAACTCAGATTATTCAGGAAAACCAATGCGGACTCGCGAAGATGAGAAGCAATTGGAATTTGAATTGTCTACGACACGTTTGTCGAATTCGACAAAATTGAAGCGTCAATTAGCCAAAGACAGGCAAAAAACGTTACAAATGCGATATTTGTGGTAAGTGTTTTTCGAAGTCGAGTTACCTTATAAGTCACGAATGCGTGCACACAGGCGAGAAACCTTTCAAATGTAATGTCTGTGGCATGTGTTTCTCGGATTTGATAACCTAAGAAAGCATAAACGCCGGCACACAGGCGAGAAAACTTTTGAAATGCGATGTTTGTGCTAAGTGTTTTTCATGGTCGTTTAGCCTAAAAGCTCATGAACGGCTGCAAAAATGCGAGAAACCTTTCAAATGTGATGACTGTGGCGTATGTTTCTCAAATTCGGGTACCTTTAGTTATCATAAAGCATTGCATACAATCAAGAAGCCTTTTAAATGTCTGCACACAGAGGAGTAATCTTTCAAATGCAATGTTTGTGGTAAGTGTTACTCGCTGGCGGTTAACCTGAAAACTCAAACGTGTGCACACCTTTCAAATGCGATGTTTCTGGTAAGAGTTTCTCTGTGGTAACTTACAAACCCAACTACGGCGGCACTGAGGCGAAAAACCTTTTAAATGCGATGTTTGTGCTATGTGTTTCTTGGTTTTTAGTGTCCTAAGACTCCATAAACACCGGCACATAAGCGAGAAAACTTTCAAATGCAATATTTGTGGTTAGTGCTTCTCTCTGTTAAATAACATAAAAACCCATTTACGCCGACACACAGGCTAGAATCTTTTGAAATGTGAAGTTTGTAGCAAGTGTTACTCGCACTTGCGTAGTCTAAAAACACACGAACGCCTGCACACAGGTTGGAAACCCTTCAAATGCGATGTGTGTGATGTTAATCGCATTTGTGTAGCCTAAAAACTCATAAACGCGTGCACCCGGATGAGAAACCCTTCAAATTCAAGGATTGTGGTTAGAATTACTCGTAGTTGGGTAAACTAAAACGCCATGAATGCCTGCACGCGATGTTTGTGGCATGTATTTCTCGCAATTGACCATGAATGCCGGTACACAGGGAAGATATCTTTCAAATGCGATGTTTTTGGAAAGCGCTTCTCGCTCTTTAGTAACTTAAAAACACATCTAGACTGGTAGCATATATAATGATTCAATTTTCTACTTTTCCAAAATGAAAGTTCCAGGTTAGTGCAGATTCAATTCAGATGTCAACGAATTGTGTATTTTTAACTTCCATTATGTCTTCATCATTGATTTTCCTCGGAGTAGAATTGTGGTCGCTGCTGTTAAAGAGAATGTAAATAGTTTTACTAACATTCAGTTGTAACTTATTTTGCTGAAGTTAGTTTTGAAGGTGGATATACTTTAGATCGACTTTACTTAGTAACTCAGTTTTATCGTTAGAATTCAATAAATTTGCATCATCAGCAAATTAAACTGTCTTAGAAAAAAGCTATATTATCTGGGAGATAATTGGTAAATAACAGAAAGAAGTACTTGTCCAAGAATTGAGCCTTGCGGAACACTGTGTTTCTTATAAGTGTAAGTCTGTATTGTGTTTATTTCTAAAAATGTTTTTCGACTGTCGAGATGAGTTTTAACCAGTTAACTGCTAGGTCTCATTCCATATGACTGTATAATATTGTGACAGTCGGGAGTCGATCGCATTCCAAAGAGGTCGGGGGTGCACGAGGAAAACGAGCGACGCAGCCACCTTCTTCGCTGCGGCCGCTCGGGTCTGGAGAGGACAGACGTAAGAGGGGGGCACGAGGTGGAGACGCGGACGCGACGAAGGGTGAAGAGGGAGTAAAGCAGCTGGTGACTGAGCGGAGAAATCCAGAGAACTCTGGATAGACGTTATCTTCTAGGCATCTATCGATTGTTCGGGAGATCGTACTCTCCAGAAACTATGGTTTGGGTTACAAAAGAAGAGACGCGAGTGAACTTGTGTGTGTAGCGTTGTTATAGCCAGTGGACAGCAAGCCAGCCAGTCTTGTGTAGCAGTAAAGCCAGCTTTGAGACCAAAGTTCGGCTTGAGTTGTGTCCGTAACTGTGGAGCCGGAAGTCCTGAGTTTGAGTGCAGTGGACCGCAGTTGGGGACCTGAGTTCGAAGTTCAGCGGATTGTCTCTGAAGGTCTGTGGTTCGAGATACTGTGAACTCGAGTGACTGAGCTAGAAGAACTGGCCAAGGCAAACGAACTGTGAACTGAGAACTGGCAGTTCTGATTTGTAAATAGTGCTTTGTGAACATTAGTTAAAATTAGCAGTACATTGTTCTCAATAATTCAAGTAAATTGTCATTGTCATCTGTGGAGTGCAATAACGAATACTGTGTTACTGTGTGGAGTGGAAATCCCATTGTTGACGGGAGTAGAATTGAATTCTAGAAAGTGAAGAGTTATTGTTGTAACAATAAAACTACATTATTGTTTTGAATTTTAAAGTTACAATATAGTACATTATAGTACTATATTTCTATTGCAATAGAGCCCGAAAGTTTGTGCCAGGCAGCCCTCCACATTTGTAATTGAGTACTGTTAACATTACAGTACTTTCTGCTTAGTGATATATTCTAAATTTAATGAAATTGTACCATACCAGCACTGGTATAAATTTCGTCATGTCATACAGGAAATTTTGAATACCGGTATATGGTATCTGATTATCACTTACCTGTTCATTAGGATCTAAATGTGCTATATACAAATGAAATGTCACATAAATTCCTGTCCATTTATGGTATACTGGTGTACCAATATATTTTTCTTAATAGGGTTAGTAGGTATTACAATTAGTGAAGTCAAACACACAGACAGACTCCAAACACACATATTACTCATTTATTAATATGGATTTATAACACAAAATCGCTTTTGAAAAACACTAGGCGAGTATGTCGAATACTTGTGATGAGAATCACTTCTGTCTATAAATAAACAAATGAATTATAACAGATGACAGCACCAGTGAAAGGAATGAATTAGCGGAGTCATTTCCAAATGCAACACTTCTTTTATGCAAGTTTCAAGTATTGCAAGCTTTTGGCGATATTTATGGAATTCTTCAACAGGTATCCCAAAAAACCAAAGAGCAGAGATTTTTAATATGTTTAAATGCATTGTTAATGTAACAGAGGAGGCCATTGCATTTGAATTGTATAGACAATTGTATGTTAGACAATGCATTAATTAGAAAATATCAGAAGGTGCACCTTTACCTTCAGAATACGTGAATGGTGTCTAGCATTTCGGTCAAAATCACTGACTGAGGTCATCATACCAACAATTATGTGGAAGCTGCATTTCGAGTGATCAAGGATGTAATACTAACAAGAACAAAAGCATACAATGTAATTCAACTCTTCGATTTCATAACTACACGTTTTGAGGCATACTATGAAGGTGAAATCACAGATATAGTTAATAATAGAACATACAATCACCAACGTTCTATATATTTTGTGGATGAAAAAAAAATTGTTTCGTTACAGTGCAGTAAACTATCTCCAGATCTGTATGAGGTTAAGAATACTGTAAAAGAAAGTGCATACATATTGATTAATTTAACACACATTGTAAAAAAAAATTTAATTTACGGCTACAACAACTCTAATACTTAGCAAGTGGAAGACTTTCTTGTGCCAAGTAAGTTAATGAATGTGGTGCTTTTCTTCTTGTCTTCTGTGGAGGTGCAAACCAGATGGTTGTGTTTGTTTTCTTTTATTGTAAGTGTGGTCAGAAGACATTCCTTTTGCTGGAGTTCCTGTTTGTTGAGCATGTGTACATTCGTCACATTCAAAACCATCCTTTGAGAGCTGTTGAATGTATATCTCACAAGGAAATGTTTTCAGGTGAACATCACTGCTCCTTAAAAGAAGAACATGTACAGTTTATACATTGATGATAAAATAACAATCTGCATGGTTTTACTGGTGTTCAAAATTAAAACTATGTCTTACAAAAAAACATTCGCACATGGATGATATGTTTGGGAATATCTTTACTGAATATTTTAAAATTAATAATTTTTTAGAAAAAATCGTCACATTTGACCAAATTATATCAGCAATGGAGTTGACAGAAGGAAAAGTGGTCAAAAGAAAACTTACTTTGCCCCATGCTCACAGTATGAAAAACGACTGGTCAGTAATATCATGAAAGTTAGTTCCACTTATTGTAGAAAGCATATTGAAACATGCTTGGAAATGACGATGAAAGAATTTAACTTAATATGATATTATTTATAGTGTGGATTGCCAATAAATTGACTGTCTTTATTAATGTAGGAAGCTGAAAATTAAGTGATATTAATTATATCTTGCTTTGAACACTTTAATAATACCACTACATTTCTTGTATGAAGAAATATGAAGGTACTCCCTAAAATTTATAGATCATACAAATTAAAAATAGCACCTGAGTTACGGACGTATTGTTAAAGGCAACGTCTTCTTCACAGAATCACAGCTTCCTGATTGTGTTCAATGCTGATTGTACGATTAATTTTGCCATTCCATTAGAGAAATTTTAATTTTAAAAGTAAAAAAGAGGAAAGATGTTGGTACTGCGTACCATTGCATATCACCACAAAATTAGTTCTGCACTTAATGGTGTTTTCCTGAATGTAATAATTTTGCCCTGTAAACTCGTTATTTTTCAAATATTCAGTAACAATAATTGCATCAGACTGAAAGTTTAAGAATTTATTTCTCATGTTGCATAATTCTTTAGCAGCTAAGGCTTCTACCTGTACCTATAGCTTCTTGCAAACACGACTCCCTCTGTGGGAATTTTCCCTTGTTAGACATATCATTCATTTAGTAAGCAAGTGCGTACCTTTTCATCATTGAGTTTTTTACTGTTATAGTCAATGTAGCAGGACAATTTGTATGTTTCTCATGAGGATGTTTCGTTTTGGAAGATGCATAGGTAGCTCTTGTATTGTGATGGCATCTGTAAGTTTCTGCAACAGAGAGAGGTCATCAGTAGTATGTAATGGAATTAATATTTCTTTCCTAGAGTCGGGCTCAAACCACCTGACGTTTGCAGGTGTGTCTGCTTATCGGCGATAGCCAATAGCGGCAGTGCTGCGTTGCAACATATGGGCTATGCAGACCCGCCGCATAGTGGCCGCTTAGAAATTTCAAAATCAAATAACAAGTGCACTGGGAAAATTGGTATGTTGTTGGGACCCTGCATGTATATATGATGAATGTTTAATGTTTTCTGAACACATAGAAACAAAAATCACATTTCTACCCCCAGTGGTTCCAATTTTATGGGTTAATACGGTAAAACCCCGATAAGACGCTGTTCAAGGGACCGCGTGTAAACCTCGTATTAATCAGGGCCGCGTATTAGACGGGCTCACTAATTTTAATTTATATACAGTATCTAATAGCATTTTTCTTTATTGAAATACATGATTCATGAAAGGTAATACAGCATTACTCCATTATGTAATTACTATACCGTATGCCAAAGACATTTACATTTACAATATATACTGCACTCAATTCTTTCGAAAAAAAAAAGTAATTTATATTTATTTGTCGCGTGCGTGTTTCGAAGTCCTCATGTTTATCACCTTCACTTTCCTGCGCTTACATCCTTCCGACGTGGCAGCTGCAGAGATTAAGTGGCGATTTATTATTATTGTCCTTAATGTGGATGATAGAATGTCTAATGAATCAGAGAGTTGTTTCTGATTAAGAGTACATTTTCATCGTAATTTCGTAAGATTTCCATTCTTCCGTCACAGTTGCCTCTGTCTCATTCCTTTCGTACGGACTTCCAGCAATGAAGTAGTGGACGTTGTTTATACAGCTGCGATGCGATAAGGAATGTTTATCATATGTAAGAATTTTGAGGACCATAAACTTACAGCTTCAAACAAAGGGTCTCTTCAGAATATAAGCTGAGTTATCTCTTTGTGAGGGGAGAGAAGAGAGACAACTAAATTGAAATGTCAGTTCGATTTCTGATGATGTTGTGTGCAATTGGCTCTGTTTAAGGTACGGTATGTGAAAGTGTAATGTAATATCTTTTTCGTGTGTTGGCAATTTGGCATTCTCAAAACAATTAATATGTCTCTTAGTGAGCCCAGTACAAGTGAGAATGGTGTATCGTGTGGATATGGCAGTAAAATTCGGAAAATGGTGTTTAGTGTTTATAATTTCTTTAGGAAATACTCTTCTGAAGAAATGCGTAAAAATCTTAACTTTTCAAAATGTCAAGCACTGACTGCCGAGGCGTGTTCTTTAAGTTTCTCTATAGTGTCCCGTGTATGCAGAGAAGTTAAAAGAGCGCAAACACAGAGTGCGAATAAATTGTTCCATTCTCCTAGAAAGCATATAAATGTTCCTAAAAGAGTTACTAATCTAGACGACTTCCAAAAAGACGTTGTACGACGTACAATTATTGACTTTTACAATAACGGAAAATTTCCTACAGCTGACAAACTAACCGTACTGCTAAGAAAAAAAAAAATGAATTACTCAGGTTCAGTTTCTTCCACTAAAAGATTATTGAATCGGTTGGGATTCCGCTACAGGAAAACCAATGATGGGCGAAAATATCTAATGGAACGGAATGATATCCTTGCCGCAAGACTGAAGTTTCTGCGCAATGCACATGATCAGATCATCAGGTGACACTCGTCCTACATTTTATCTTGATGAAACGTGAGTCAACAAAAATCATTCTCTGAAATATGTTTGGCAATACGCAAATAGAAATGGAGGTCTTAAAGTGTCTTTAGGAAAGGGAGGTAGACTTATTGTTTGCCATGTAGGGTCAGCTGAAACAGGTTTCGTTCCAGTTATAGTAAATACGAGACGATAAAAGTCACCCTCGGCTCTCTTTTTCCGCATGCGCCATCGGTGTAGTATTTCCGCTTCCGGTGTGATGCCGGGCCTCGTTGTAAACATAAAAATTGTTTTATTCACCGCATTCTAGATTCACCTTCGTCACGATCATATATTATTTATATTTCGGTGATACAATTTACGTAATTATAATAATAGTGCATTGATAGATTTTTCACAATTATTACTCCAGCTCCTGTTATCCAAGTCAAACGTTATTTTCTTATAATTGTATTCCAGAATATTTCCTCATAAGTCTTGATAGGCTATATGTATTAAGAGTTAATTTCTGGTGGTAGTATTGATATTAAACTTGGCTAACACAGTATTCCATCTACAACTTCAGAGGGGCGGCAAGAACTAGCGCTGAGGTAGTTCTGGATATTTCAACTGTAAACCAACTTACGAATCTCGTGATATGCAAATAAATATCACCAAACGTAGGTGCCAACTTCAGAGGGGCTGCAAGACACTTTGTGTCCAAATTTATAAAACCAGGGGCATCACATCCAGTAAAATTAAGAGTGATCTCAACCTTGTTAACAATTCGAAGAGATATTCCTATGTAAATAAAGCGGCAAAACTAGCGCTGAAGTAGTTCTGGTGATTTCGGAAGTGAAAATTGTTGAATTTATAAGGGTTTCTTTTTATGTAGATACAGTTGATCGTGTATGCATCATAGACAAATATATGCATGGCGTAACAAAACCCTAAACTAACCAAATCTAACCTGTCACAGATTCGTATATGCAACATGTATATAAGCGGGGAACTACTTCAGCACTAGTTTAGCCAAAAATTGAATTAATTTGTTTGAAAGATGAAGTAGGTTATAGGCCAAAGATTATTATTTGAACTCTATAGAGAGCAGTGGTTTGGTTCGACTGGAACATCTCGGAAAAAAGAAGATATATATATATATATATATTTTTTTATTATTACCGGTATAGACCTATATTCATTATTATTTATTATTCCACAGTTGAGTAACAAAATGGACAAGGAACCATCCAAAAGAACAAATCGGGACACCCTTAGAACAATAGCATTTTAAATATCATGGTAAGTTAGGAAACATACCACTAACTTTATGAGTTCCTGTAGGCCCTAAATGTTTTTATCCATCTAAATCACTGATAGAGGAGGTCAGCTGTCGAACATGTTAGTAAAGCAATTCACAATGCCGCTATCTTTCCTGAATTTGAGATTGGTGAATCTTCACACATGCAACAGAGTGACTCCACTTCTCTATCCATGATCCACATTTTTGTAGTTCAGTTCAAATCTATGAACTATTGGGATCGAACAGTAATGGTCCTAAGTCTTACAAAGCGGAAATAACACAGAGCTAACAGTTAATTAACAGTGTATGGTAATTATGTAGTAATAATCGGCCAGGCCTCCATATTCTCGCAATAGAGGTCCAGGGCATCTTCGTTATCATATGTATTTTCTTTTATTAAATTTCGTTTGTATATGATTAACTTGTCATCCAGTATCCACTTTACACCCTGGATCTCTGTTGTAGTAAGATGATGGCCTGGCCGATACGACCTATCGATGGTTTGTTTCTACACAATTATTAAAATATATGTACATACTTGGTAATGTATCTATCCTGGATCTCTATTACGGGAAGATGGCCTGGCTGATGATTACTACTTAATTACCCGAAATTTAAAACTAACCATTATCAACACTCGTTTTTAGGTTGATTTTTTTTTTTGTTATGATCGTCGTCGTAGGTGTGTGCTCGTTAATTGATTAGCAACGGCTATATAACTACTGATAATGGATAAATGCTTAATAAAGAAAATTGTCCCCACTGAAAGTGCAGTGAACGGGAATACAATGATAAATTGGGTTATATTAATGACAGTGAAACTAATGGCTCATCGTCGGGTGGCGATCAAAACCTTGTAATTCCAAAACTGGAAATTTTACAAGAGAAAGATATAATATTACTGATACGATATCATGTTCACTTGCTCTATTTTATGTACATGTCTTAAATGTCTGTTTAAATTCGACTGTTTACTAAATATGGTACTGCAATGTTTGCATACCACAGGCATTATTACAGAAGTTTGAAAACTAATCCATCAATCTCGAATGAAAGTAAAAGAAATCCAGTTCACAATTACTGCGGTAAATAAAACATTTTTATGCTTACAACGGGGCTCGGCGTCACCCGGAAGCGGAATTTCTTCACCGATAGCGCATGCGAAATAAAGGGAGCCGAGGGTGACTTTTATCGTCTCGTGTAGTAAATGGGTATTCAGATCAAAGAAAACCAGTGATTATCACGAAGAAATGACGGCACAATCATTTCGCGATTGGTTCTTAACCCATTTATGCCCAGATTATTTTTTTTATTCTTGTTTTACATATCATATTAAGTGAGTCAGAGGGACGTTGTAAGCATGAGGAACTATGAAAATACTGATTTTGTTACTTCGGTAAAAATTTATGGGATGGGTCGATAACGACCCACTAGGCACTTCCTCGAGAATTTGTTCATCATAATGTTTTGATGATTTCTTGTTGTATTTACGCTTTTGCGTAGTATGCAACTTCTTAAATTTAAAAGTAATGTATAAACAAATCATTACCATATTAAAAACGCATACGATTTTTTAAAAATATTCATTGAATAATTTCCCTGAAAGCTACATTCACATTCACATGTATTTTACATTCACAAATGTGAAAGGAAACATTGCACTGGAAGAAATAAATAATTTGAAAACACAATAAATTATGGTATATATACATAAGGTCCACACCTGTGAAGTAACGGTTAGCGCGTCTGGCCGCCCGGGTTCGAATCCCGATCGGGGCAAGTTACCTGGTTGAGGTTTTTTTCCGGGTCTTTCCCTCACCCCAATATGAGCAAATGCTGGGTAACTATCGGTGTTGGACCCCGGACACTTTTCACCGGCATTATCACCTTCATCTCATTCAGACACTAAATAAGCTGAGATGTTGGTACAGCGTCGTAAAATAACCTATTAAAAATACATTCTACTCATGTTATGGTGCACCTCTGACATGCTTTTACATTGCCACAAATCTTTTATCGCCGTCTTTGTTGTTGGGCTATAGTGCTCTCAGTGCCCTTTTCTCCGGTGTTCTTTGATGGTATCGAAGGAACGAACTCGTCTTCCACTCTTTGGAGAAGTGTCATATTTTAGGCTTGCATTATTTCGTGGCCGAAGGCGAATGCATCCAAAGACTTTCCATATGATCGACTGACTGAGAAGCCAAGCATTGTTCATGCACACATCTAATAACCACGAAAGTAATGGTATGTACCATTTTTTCCACGTATATCACAAGTATGTACTCCGCTCATATTGCAATTATATTTATGGAAAACATAAGGCAGACTAACTTTGATTTCCTCTTCTTGTAAAGGGGCTACTTCATGTTCGTTAGACGTGGTGCTCACCTTTATTTCTTTCTCGCTTTATTCTATGTGTCGGTGGTGGGGAATTCTCAATTTCATTGCTGATAAGATCTGAATATTTTCTAATATCGGTGTCCCCTTCCTCATTATAAGGCTGAACTATGTCTGGTAGCTCTGTCACTAACTCTGCTGCGGCTTGTAGTTGAGCTCGGTCGGAGTCCTTGGAATCTTCATCTCCAGAATCTGCATCCGTTATCCTCAGGCAGACCAATGAATATATCTGCTCCGTATTTTGGGATTTCGGAAGATGAGATCTCTCCAACTATCCTAGAATTTAGATTACTGTCAGACCAGTTAGTCTGAAAAGAGGGAATACTTATGACTTTGGAAATTGTTATGAAGGATCTCAGTTTTCAGATGAAGCCAATAGACAACTCTCATGAAGATAATAAAAAGACAAAATGGGGTCATTCTGATTATTCACACCCGGCTCTCATAGGTGCCGCTAGTGCCGAGAATTATGAACTACTTAGTTCGTCAAAGACTATCCAGAGTGCATCCCAAGTGGTGAGATATAACATTACACAAATAAAACAATGTTGTAAACGAAATCGGTAATAAGCCTGAGATATTCTGAGAAATGCTATCAGAATTATCATTCCCAAAAGCACTCCTAATCCTTACACAAACTTTTATTGAGGTAGTTGTTCGTAAAAACATCACTCAAAGAAAAATAATAAGAAAACAAAATGATTTCATAATGAAAAGCCATGTGAAAGGTAATCCTCGAATAAGTGCTTAGTGGGTCATTATCGACCCACACTAAATTCTAAGCCCTACTGCACAGCAAATAGCGTAAATATTGACAAAAACATACAAGATACATATTCTCCTGAATCTTCTTGGCAGGTAACACTGATTGTTAATAAAATTCACGGATTGAACAGAGTTTTTACTGACTTTTTCTTCTCCAAGGCAGATGGTAGTTGCGTCATATTTATTCGGCAAGTTCCCGCTCAATAATGACGTGGTCTGTTGATTTCCCGCGTGTTCCACAAGTGCATTGTACCTTTGTGCATCTAAGAAAAGTAGATACGTAGTGTTGCCTAGACTAATTCGCATGGAAAATAATTTTAATCAATGGGTCGAAAACGACCCATCTGGGCATAAATGGGTACAGATTTCTAAATCATCTAGATGAAGGGAGTATAATTATAATGGAAAATCCTCCAGACCATTCCGTTAGCATTAATAGAATACCAAATACCTCCTCTAAATAAAGCAATAGAACTAATTTGAATCCGGGTGAAAAGGGAGGTCACTAGAAACAACAAAACTTTAAAATGTCGGATGTGGAAGAACTTGTAAATAAGGAACTTGATAATGTGACAATTGAGGACTGGGTAAAATCCGTGAAACACGGGGTGAAATTACAAGAGGAAGATTTCTCTAAAGAGTTATTATTATTATTATTATTATTATTATTATTATTATTATTATTATTATTATTATTATTAAGTCTCCTGCATCTCCCTATCAAACCAATCTCAGGTAAAGGGTCGCGCTCCACAGTTTTAAAAGTACTGCCGCTGAGAGACAGAGACGGAGAGCGTAGTTGTGACAACATCGCGCTCGCATGTTACTGGCTTTCGCGAAACGTCAGGAGGTTTGAGCGCGACTCTAGTATAGCCTACATACTGGTATGATCTCAATGTTTGTCTGGTTTGCATGTTCAAAACGGTATTTAAGAAAGTGTATTTTAACTTAAGGATGGACTGATTGGGTCCTAAGACTCAAAGAGCTCATATCTAGTTTCCAAAACAATCAGAAACAATTTACAGACATGTTTTATTTTTTTATAATTTTTGGAATAAGTACACAATACCGTATCCGCCAGCTTTAAACACATGCCAGTTATACATTGTCATAGTGTCTTACGGGATTGTGGAACAAAAAGAATGGGGGAAAAAACCTTTCTTTCCCTCTTATCTATTCCTTTTTTCTCTTTTTCTTTCTCTTCTTACTTTCTATCATCTTCATTGCACTCCTATATCAACACAAATATTTTGATTTACATATTGGATTCACGGGAATCGATCCGAAACCTTCTGCTTAGTGTCTTATCGTAACTATTAGACCACAAAGTCTTTGAAAAATTCGACGTTAAGATTCTTTATAAGTAGGTGTAGGGTTATGATGAACTTGCACCTTTATAATGGTAGTACGCAAACAGTTTCGGTTTACATATTATAAGTTTTTGAGGGAATGGAGTTAATTGAAACACTTTTATTAGGTCATTTCTTGCCTTTCAGGTCATTTTTTTTTACTTTGTTGCCTTTTCAGGTCTTTTTTATTTATATGAAGTTATCTTCGTTTGTAGAGCATTATGTCGAATTTTTAGACATTTTCACGGTTTTTACATGTAATACAGTATGTTGTAGGTACATCAATTTTTTTTTAATGTTCAATTTCTCTTTCATTCTAAATTAGGCAGTAATTATTCAATTTTGACATTTAAAATCGACACGCCTTAGTTGGATTTAACTTATATTCTGTTATTAGAATTGTGTAACATGCATAGGAGAATACACTAAGCAGCATAGCTGAAAAAAAAATTGACTTAGTTGGTTAGTCCACCTCTTCAATAAATTGTGTGTTTATTTCAAAATTTCTTGCAAGACAAATGTGTTTACTAGTTGTACTTTTTTTCTAACAGTTTTATTGTTAGAAATTATATTTTTTGTTATTTTTTTTTAGTTCTTAGGACATTTCTTAAAAATAATTTTAGGTCGTAAATGCATTGTTTTACAACATTTTTTGGTAATTTATACGTCACAAAAATTCTATCCCTATTTATAAGACACATTTTCGATAATGTATTTTAACTGTCGATAAAAATTGATCGATTCATGTAGTACGGAAATGATTTCAATTTAAATTTTACACACGATATTCGTATAGGTTTATTAGTGTTATTACTTCAAAAGAACACGCTGACAATTCAACAGTAGGAATGAAGATAGCAAATAGGATATAAGATCTGCACTGCACTGTAGTGTAAAATGATATATTATGTACCTAAATATTTGTGTATTTAATACTTCCTCTACCTGCAAAAACGATATCAATTTAATATACGATAGTCCAGCGGGCGCAACCTCCCATTGTACCTTCACCATAATCTTTCTATATTTTTCCTAAACCATCAAAAACTGACATAATGCATAAAACATAAATACGAGTATCAATGTTAACAGTAATTTCTACAAGATTTAAGAGAAGTCCAAATGTGTCATATGTGAACAGCTGGCGACTTCTACACAATAACCATACGCCTGCTTCGGTGTTGTGTACTTTGCCTTATATATATATATATATATATATATATATATATATATATATATAATGGTATACCAAGAAAATCTTAGAGAAGGAAAAATAACATTACCGGTACCTAATAGCTAGTCATGTACGGTTGTTGGAGCATAACCTTTAGGAAATGATTCAATAAATGAAAATGGAGAATAAAATGAAAAATAATTAATACCCTTTAGAAATCCAATTCTATTTTTATACTTCATCTATATTTTAGTGAATAATAAGATCGTTAATTAGAAAATATGAAATAAACAGGTCTATGTAGCCTAGTAGGAAAATTTGCATATCAACAGCAGATTACTGTAGCCTATGTTAAGCACTTTCTTTGAAAATAAGTCTAGAAATATTTCCTGGGGCTGTTTTTTGTACTCTAAAATTTCACAAAGACTTCTTCTCAAAGGCTGCAAGCCAGCTCTCTGCTTCATCTCTCGTTTTAATATTAGCTCTAAGTCCCACTTCAAAACTGTTTACATCTCCTTTTTCAACGAAACGCAAGACTTTATAAGTAAAGTCACAATCCGGCAGTATCTCCTGAAACAAATGCCAACATAGGCCTAAATATTGTATACACTATATGCGTTCTCTATGAAATAATTAAAACAGCGACACTACGGGTATTTTGTCTTTTGTACCAGTGTATAATTATTACATATAATATCACTATTATAATTTTACTTACGTTTACTTGAGGGTTCATTGTAGATAGGCCTATAAGTAAGAAAGGAAGCTGCCGATTTTCTCCAATGGAAATATTTTACAACGGGGTGTGTACTGTCGATGACACAGCTCATCTGCCCTGAACCTTGGGGAAGTTAGTGGTGTTGTTTAAAGGGGTGTGAGGCTAACTTTGGAGCAAGCGGCTGGCTAACGGTACTTTTGGTGTGAATATCCTCTGCTTAATCCCTTTTCTATTTTCTCCAAAAAAAAAAAAAAACATTTCTCTCTCTTCATTTGTACTTGGACGACGAAGGTGAACATTTGCTTAATAGAATTGGTGGTGTAAATATATATTCAAAGTTAAGACGTAGCAATATAACTTTCATGTGCAGTGTACTCCATAGTAACGTGGCGCGGAATTGGTACATCAATGTTTTTATAATGCATGGTACATTCTATTTCTAACTTTCTCTCCATCCACTACTAGTGCGAAACTACTACCGCAATTCCGCATTCCTTCCAGGGCAGATGAACTGAGTCACTGACAGTATGTTGCAGGGGGGTATAACTCAAATGATAGATGTTGGATGCTCATAGATATACCTTAGTTTGCCGCATGTGGTCAGGACAGCGCTGTCTGTATTTCGATCACAGAGTTTGTAAAATTAGCAGTACAAAACTCTTTGGTTTCGAAAGTTCTTTGGTTATAAGTTTAGCCAACATGACAGTTTTAAACAGATATTATTAATATCCATTATTTACAGAATGTGTCAGTTTTATAACATTCCGATTATTATTACTATTACTATATAGCTAATTTGCATTTTCATTCGAGTCAAAGTAGCCATACTAGTGTACTGTGTATGACCTATTAACCTCACTTGTTCAGTTGATCAATTGTTGGATGTTGGCATTCCTATTCCGTTTAAATCTTATATAAATTATGGAATGGACGAACATGGCTGCTTAAGGAAGAAATTTGAACAGATCGAGTTAATTTAGAAGTTACTGGTGCTTTCCTGCAACAAGAAATAATTCGTAACGTTAAAGATAAGAAAGAAATATGTTTGACATTACATCTACACGGTTCAACTTTTCTTTCAACTTCACACATTCAAACAATGCCTGCAAAATTGGTATTTAATAATAACGGAAGTGCACACAATGTGCAGGATAAAATATTACTTTAGCTTTCGCTGCTGCAGAACTTGGTCAGTGAAACTAATCGGTTTTTACACTCCATCACATGGTATCTTGGTATTTTAATATGGTATACTCCAACGAGTTAGATACTATAGAGAGGCTAAAGACCTCTGATAAGCGCTCCCTGCGGAGGCCAACAGTACTATGGATCGTTCCCTAAAAAACATGGCGGTCTATAGTACCAACCAGCCTCCGCAAGGAGTGCTTATCAAAGGTACACTGCAACGAGTTGGTACATGTATTATATTTTTCAGATACATCAATATTTAATTTAAACATTTCGCTATAGGTTTTTGTAAAAAGCTGATTTATGAATGAAAAAGTAATAATTAAGATTTTATAAAATTTCCAAAAATGTCTCATTCCCTCGGATTTAAATTAAATGTACCGTAAATCAACACATTCATTGCTGGATAATTAAACCCTCTCAATACAGGTACCATTGCCGCAGAGAATTATAAGATAAGACGGACAGAGCATAAGCGAAATATCTGTATTTATTTTGTTTATAGGGCCTACTCCAATTTTCTTTTTATTAATGCGTAGGGCTCTTTTTGTTAACAAAGAGGAAAGTTAGCATTTACATCACACACAATTTGTCATTATTGTTCAAAATAATGTAAGAACAGTTTTATTCTGCAAAAGCCTCTGCTTAGTTGCGAGACACGTGCGAGATCAATGCTTGTTTCAAATTATATTAGACTACACGATGTCTCCATCACGCGACAATATTTGTTTCAAACTATATTAGACTACATGATGTCTCCATCACGCGAAAAGAAGTGTACCTAGCTGTGGCTCCTGTTTCTGATAACAATGTTAATCGTAAGTATCTTATCGTTTCAATAAATGTGGTGAGTTATGATCATGAGTAACTTTCTATTAGTGTCATTCTTTAATTATTATGTTGCATGCTAAGAGGTTATTTGTAGTTTTAATAATTTCAGTTTTCAAAAGTTCTCTGTGTTAATTCCAATTTCAAATGAATTTTTCTCAATAACTTAATTACTGGATATATATTTTTTTAATTTTCGCCACTACCTTTTCTATATTTTACTACTATTAGTTACATACGTCGTCTCTCTTGATATCACCTGGTGAGCACTGAATTACATAATTTCATATTAGGTTAGATTAGCTGTAAGGTAATTAAATTTGTGACGAAGTCAAAAAATTATTTATTTTTCTTCTGCCGATTAAATTCATCTGTCTTTAGGTGCTTTGCTTTGGTTTCATCGAGTATAGATTGCCATTTAATATCTGGGCTATATTTAGTGAAACTAATAAAACATAGGCCTACAGCTGTTATAAAACGTAAAGTTTTGTGTGTATTTTACTTTTTACTTATTAACATAGTCTTAATATGTAACTCAATTCACAATAATACTAACTTCATCACAGTCATTTCCTTCAACATCCGAGCCACGCCCCTTTGTTTTGACTAACCGAAACATGGCGGACCAATGTTCAATTGTCTTCAACTTTCTGAAGCCTTCGTCCTCTGTATAGTATCTAACTCGTTGGTATAATCCAATTTTATGTTGCCAAGGCGAATTGTCATGGCGGACGCGCGCAAGGCTACTACGTAAATCAAATTAAGCATGTAAGCATGGGAGCCAACATTACACACCTTAGCGATGAGAGAAAAGCTGCAATCATGTATTTGAAAGGGTAATAATTTGTAACTGTTTTAAATCGTGGACGTAGTTTACAGACAGAACACCAGAGTCGCAATGACACTATACTTTCAACTCAAGATATCCGTACGGCAAAGAACTGTACAACTAACAAATTATTACCCGGGTTCGAACCAAGAATAAATGCAATTCCATAAAATATGTACGAGTATGACAGATATGCAAATAGTCGCAAAACCAGAATATATAATCCCCAATGACAGGAAAGGTAAAATACTGAGAGCACATAGAGTGGACTGAGAGGACAGAGAATGGACACAGAGGACATAAAGTGGACTAAGAATTCAGACAGGGGAATATGAGTACTGAGAGTGTACTGGTTTGACTGTGAGTGGACTGAGAGGAAGCAGATGGGACTGAGAGGACAGAGGGTGAACTGAGTGTACAAAGAGTGGACTGAGAGGACAGAAAGAGGACTCACAGGACAGAGAGTGGACTCAGTGGGCAGAGAATGGACTCAGGGCACATAGAGTGGACTGAGAGGACACAGAGTACAGTGAGAATTCAGAGAGTGAACTGGTTGGACTGTGAGCGGACAGAGAATAAAACCAGATTGGACTGAGAGGAGAGAGAGTGGGCTGAGAGCACAGAAAGCGGACTGAGAGCACAGAGTGGACTGAGAGGACAGAGAGTGCAATATGAGAACAGAGTGGACTGGTTGGACTGTGAGTGTACTGAGAGGTACTAGATTGGACTGAGAGAAGAGAGAGTGGACTGAGAGCACAAAGAGTGGACTGAGTAGACAGGGAGTGGAGTCAATGGACATAGAGAGGCCTGAGAGCACAGAGAGTGGACTGAGAGGACACAGAGTAAACTGAGAGGACATAGAGAGGACTAAGAATTCAGAGAGTGGAATATCAGTAAAGAGAGTGGAATGGTTGGACTATGAGTGGACTGGGACGAAGCAGATTGGACTGAGAGGAGAGAGAGTGGACTGGGGGAACAGAGACTGGAATGGTTGCACTGCGAGTGGACTAAGAGAAGCAGATAGGACACAGATGAGAGAGAGTCGACTGAGAGGACATTGAGTGGACTGAGAGGACATAGAGTTGACTGAGAGGAAAGAGTGGACTGAGAGGACTGAGAGTGGACTGAGAGGACAGAGACTGGCATGAGAGCACAGAGAGTGGACTTGCAGCACATAGAGTGGACTAAGAGGACAGGGAGTGGACTGAGAGGACATAGAGTGGACTTAGAGCACAGAGTAGACTGACAGGACAGAGTGGACTGAGAAGACATAGAGTGGACTTAGAGCACATAGAGAGGACTGAGAGGACAAAGAGTGGACTGAGACGACAGAGAGTGGACTGAAAGGACAGAGAGTGAACTGAGAGGACATAGAGCACATAGAGTAGACTGAGAGGACAGAGAGTGGACTAAGAGCACATAGAGTGGACTAAGAGAACTTAGTGTGGACTGAGAGATCATAGAGTGGACACAGAGCACATAGAGTGGACTGAGAGGACATAGAGTGGACTGAGAGGACACAGAGTGGACTGAGAGGACAGAGAGAGGCATGAGAGGACATAGAGTGGGCGTAGAGCACATAGAGTTGACTCAGAGGACAGAAAGTGGAATGAGAGGACAGAGCGTGGACTGAGAGCACATTGAGTGAACTGAAAGGATATAGATTGGACAAAGTGGAAATAGAGTGGACTGAGAGCACATAGACAGGACTGAGAGGAAAGAGTGTGGACTTAGAGCTCATAGAGTGGACAGAGGGAACAGAGAGTGAACTGAGAGTACATAGAGTGGACTGAGAGGACAGAGAGTGGACTGAGAGCACATAGTGTGGACTGAGGGAAGATAGAGTGGACTGAGAGTACATAGAGTGGACTGAGAAAACATAGAGTGGGCCGAGAGGACATAGAGTGGACTAAGAGGACATAGATTGGACTGAGAGGAGAGGGAGTGGGCTCAGAGCACATAGAGTGGACTGAGGGTACATAGCGTGGACTGAGAGCACATAGTGTGGACTGAAATGACATAGAGGGGATTAAAAGGACATAGATTGGATTGAGAGGACAGAGAGTGGACTGAGAGCACATAGAGTGGATTGAGAGCATATAGAGTGGACTGACAGGACATAGTGTGGACTGAGAGGACATAGAGCGGACTGAGGGAATAGAGAGTGGACTGAGAGCACATAGAGTGGCCTGTGAGGACAGGTAGTGGACTGATAGGACAGAGAGTGGAGTGAGAGGACAGAGAGGGGACTGAGAGGACATGGATTGGACTGAGAGGACAGAGAGTGGACTAAGAGAATATAGAATGGACTGAGAGGACAGGAAAGGACTAAGAGGACATAGGGTGGACTAAGAGGACATAGAGTGGACTGAGAGGACAGAGAATGGACTGAGAGCCCATAGAGTGGACTAAGAGGACATAGAGTGGATTGAGAGGACATAGAGTAGAGTAAGAGGACATAGAGTGAACTGAGAGGACAGAGAGTGGACTGAGAGCACATAGAGTAAACTAAGAGGACATAGAGTGGACTAAGAGAAGATATAGTGGACTGAGAGGACATAGAGTGGACTAAGAGCACATAGATTGGAGTGAGAGCACATAGAGTGGACCTAGAGCACATAGAGTACACCGAGAGGACATAGAGTGGACTCAGAGGTCATTGATTGGACTGAGAGGATATCGAGGGGACTAAGAGCACATAGAGTGGACTGAGAGGTGATAGAGTGGCTTAATAGCACATAGAGTGGACTCATAGGTCATAGAATGGACTGAGAGGATATAGAGTGGACTGAGTGAACAGAGAGTGAACTAAGAGCACATAGAGTTGACTAAGAGAACATAGAGTGGATTGAGACCACATAGAGTGGACTGAGAGCACATAGAGTGGACAGAGAGCACATGGAGTGGACTGAGAGGACATAGAGTGGACTAAGAGCACAAAGAGTGGACTAAGAGAACTTAGTGTGGACTGAGAGATCATAGAGGGGACAGAGAGCACATAGAGTGGACTGAGAGGACATAGAGTGGACTGAGTGAACAGAGAGTGAACTAAGAGCACATAGATTTAACTAAGAGAACATAGAGTGGATTGAGGCCACTTTGAGTGGACTGAGAGCACATAGAGTGGACAGAGAGCACATAGAGTGGACTGAGAGGACATAGAGTGGATTAAGAGCACATAGAGTGGACTAAGAGAACTTAGTGTGGACTGAGAGATCGTAGAGTGGACTAAGAGGAGATAGCGTGAACAGAGAGAACAGAGAGCGGACTAAGAGAACATAGAATGGACAGAGAGCACATAGAGGGGACTGAGAGGACAGAGAGTGGAATGAGAGAACATAGAGTGGACTAAGAGAACATAGCGTGGACTGAGACGATATAAAGTGGACTAACAGAACATACAATGGACTGAGACCACATAGAGTGGACTGAGAAGACATGGAGTGGACAGAGAGAACAGAGAGCACATGGAGTGGGCTGAGAGGACAGAGAGTGGACTTAGATTACATAGAGTGGATTGAGAGGACATAGAGTGGACTGAGAGCAAATGGAGTGGACTGAGATTACAGAGAGTGGACTGAAAGCTCAAAGAGTGGTCAGAGAGCACATGTAGTGGACTGAGATAACAGAGAATGGACTGAGAGAACAGAGAGTGGATTAAAAGAACTTAGAGTGGACTGAGACCACACAGATTGGATTCAGACTACATAGAGTAGACTGAGAGAAGATAGAGTGGACTGAGAGGACATAGAGTGGACTGAGAGGACAGAGAGTGGACTAAGAGTACTTAGAGTGGACAGAGAGCACATAGTGTGGACTGAAAGGAACTAGAGTGGACTGAGGGGACATAGAGTGGACAGAGAAGACATAGAGAGGACTAAGAGGACATAGTGGACGGAGAGGACATAGAGAGGACTGAGAAAACATAGAGTGGGCTAAGAGGACATAGAGTGGACTGAGAGGACAGAGAGTGGACTGAGAGCACATAGAGTGTACTGAGAGGACATAAAGACGACTAAGAGGATGTAGAGTGGACTAAGAGGACATGGATTGAAGTGAGAGGACAGAGAGTGGTCTGAGAGCACATAGAGTGGACGGAGAGGACATAGAGTGGACTAAGAGCACATAGAGTGAACTGAGAGAACCGAGAGGTTATAGAGTGGACTCAGAGTTCATAGATTGGACTGAGAGGACAGACAGTGGACTCAGAGCACATAGAGTGGACTGAGAGAACAGAGAGTGGACTAAGAGCACATAGAGTTGACTAAGAGAACATAGAGTGGACTGAGACCACATGGAGTGAAGTGAGAGCACATACAGTGGACTGAGAGGACATAGAGTGGAATAAGAAGACATAGAGTGGCCTAAGAGGACATAGAGTGGCCTAAGAGAACTTAGAGTGTACTAAGACCACATAGAGTGGACTGAGAGAACATAGAGTGGACTAAGAGAAGATAGCGTGGACTGAGAAAACATAGAGTGTGCTCAGAGGACAGAGAGTGGACTGAGAGAACATAGAGTCGACTGAGAGGACATAGAGTGTACTAAGAGAACATGGAGTGGACTGAGAGTACATAGCGTTGACTCAGAGGTCATAGAGTGGAATAAAAGTACATACATTGGAAGGAGAGGTCATAGAGAGGACAGAGATTTGACTGAGAGGACAGAGAGTGGACAGAGAGCACATAGAGTGGTCTGACAGGTCTGAGAGGATATATGGAGGACTGAGAGAACATAGAGTGAACTAAGAGGATATAGAGTGGACTGAGAGGACAGAGAGTGGACTGAGAGGACATAGAGTGAACTAAGAGGACATATAGTGGACTAAGAGGACATAGAGTGAACTGAGAGGATAGAGAGTGCACTGAGAGCACATAGAGTTGACTGAGAGGACCTAGAGTGGACTGAATGGGAATAGAGTGGACTAAGAGTACATAGAGTGGACTGAGAGTACTGAGATTGGCCTAAGAGCACATAGAGTGGACTGAGAGCGGACTAGGTGCACAGAGTGAACTAAGGGAACATAGAGTGGACTAAGAGAACATAGAGTGGATTAAGAGCACATAGAGTGGACTGAGAGAACATAGAGTGGACCAAGAGAAAAGAGTGGACTGACAGCACATAGAGTGGACTGATAGGGCATAGATTGGATTGAGACCACATAGTCCACTCTATGTCCTCTTAGTACACTCTATGTGCTCTCTGTGCATCCTATGTCCTCTTAGTCCACTCTATGACCTCTCAGCCACTCTATGTGCTCATAGTCCATACTCTGTCCTCTGAGTCCGCGCTATGTGCTCTCCATCCACTCTCTGTTCTCTCAGTCCACTCTATGTGCTCTGAGTCCACTCTCTGTCCTCTCAGGCCAATCTATGTGCTCTCGGTCCACTGTATGTTTTCTAAGTCATCTCTATGACCTCTCAGTCCACGCTATGTTCTCTCAGTCCATTCAATGTTCTCTTAGTCCACTCAATGTCCTCTCAGTCCACTCTATGTGCTCTCAGTCCGCTCTCTGTTCTCTCAGTCCACTCTATATTTTCTTAGTCCACTCTATGTCCTCTCAGTCCAGTCTATGTGCTCTCAGTCCACTCTCTGTCTTCTCAGTTTACTCTATGTCCTGTTATTCCACTCTATATCCTCTCTGTCCACTCTATGTGTTCTCAGTCCACTCTTTGTACTCGCAGTCCACTCTATGTCCTCTTAGCCCACTCAATCTTCTCTCAGTCCTCTCTATGTCCTCTCAGTCCAGTTTATGTCCTCTTAGTCCTCTCTATGTCCTCTCAGTCCACTCTGTGTTCTCTTATTGCACACTATGTCCTCTCAGTCCACTCTTTGTACTCTTAGTCCACTCTATGTTCTATCAGTCCACTCTCTGTCCTCTCAGTCCACTCTATGTGGTCTCTGTCTATCCTATATTCTCTTAGTCCACTCGATGTCCTCTCAGCCCACTCTATGTGCTCTTACTCTACTCTCTGTCCTCTCAGTCCAATCTATGACCTCTAAGTCCACTCTATGTCCTCTTTGTCCATTCTATGTGCTATTAGTCCACTCTATGTGCTCTCAGTCCACTCTGTGTCCTCTCGGTCCAATCTATGTCCTCTTAGTCCACTACCTGTCTTCTCAGGCCACTCTGTGTCCTTTTAGTCCACTACCTGACTTCTCAGTCAACTCTATGTGCTCTTAGTCCACTCCCTGTTTCTCAGTCCACTGTATGTCCTCTTAGATCACTACCTGTTTTCTAAGTCCACTCTGTGTCCTCTTAGTCCACTACCTGTCTTCTCAGTTCACTCTGTGTCCTCTTAGTCCACTACATATCTTATCATTTTACTCTATGTCCTCTTATTCCTCTACCAGTCTTCTCAGTCCACTCTATATTCTCTCAGTCCACTACATATCTTCTCAGTCCACTGAATGTGCTCTTAGTCCACTACCTGTCTTCTCAGTACACTCTATGTTCTCTTAGTCCACTACCTGATTTCTCAGTCCCCACTATGTCCTCTCTATCCACTGCCTGTCTTCTCAGTCCACTCTATATAGTCTTAGTCCACTACCTGTTTTCTCAGTCCACACTATGTGCTCTTAGTCCACTACTTGTTTTCTCAGTCCACTCTATGTGCTCTTAGTCCACTACCTGTCTTCTGAGTCCACTCTATGTGCTCTTAGTCCACTACCTGTTATGTCGGTCCAAAACCAGTCTTCTCAGTCTACTCTATGTCCTCTTAGACCACTACATGTCTTCTCTGTCCACTCTATGTGCACTTAGTCCACTACCTGACTTCTCAGTCCACTCTGTGTCCTCTTAATCCACTACCTGTCTTCTCAGTCCAATCTATGTTCTCTTAGTCCACCACCTGTCTTCTCAGTCCACACTATGTACTCCTAGTCCAATACCTGTCTTCTCAGTCCACTCTATGTCCCCTTAGACCACTTCAAGTCTTCTCAGTCCACTCTATGTGCACTTAGTCCACTACCTGACTTCTCAGTCCAATTGTGTCCCCTTAGTCCACTACCTGTCTTCTCAGTCCACTCTATATCCTCTTAGTCCACTACGTATCTTCTCAGTCCACGCTATGTGCTCTTAGTCCACTACCTGTCTTCTCAGTCCACTCTATGCCCTCTTATTCCACTACCTTTCTTCTCAGTCCACTCTATGTGCTCTCAATCCATTACCTGTCTTCTCAGTCGAGTATATGTCCTCTTAGTCCACTTACTTGTATTCTTAGTCCACTCTGTGTCCTCTTAGTCTACTACCTGCCTTCTGAGTCCACTCTATGTCCTCTTAGTCCACTACCTGTCTTCTCAGTCCACTTTATGTCCTCTTAGTCCACTACCTGTCTTCTCAGTCCACTCTATGTGCTCTTAGTCCATTACATGTTTTCTCAGTCCACTCTATCTGCTCTTACTCCACTACCTGTCTTCTCAGTCCACTCTATGTGATCTCAGTCCACTCTATGTGCTCTCAGTCCACTTTAAGTTCTCTTAGTCCACTCTCTCTCCTCTCAGCCCACTACATGTCCTCTCAGTCCACTCTATGTGCTCTCAGTCCACTCTCTGTCCTCTCAGTACACTCTATGTCCTCCCAGTCCACTCTATGTCCTCTCAGTCCACTCTATGCGCTCTCAGTCCACTCTCTGTCCTCTCAGTCCACTCTATGTCCTCTTAGTCCACTCTATGTTCTCTCAGTTCTCTCTATGTCCTCTCACTCCACTCTATGTCCTCTTAGTCCTCTCTATGTCCTTTCAGTCCACTCTATGTCCTCTCAGTCCACTATAGGTCCTCTCAGTCCGCTCTATGTTCTCTCTGTCCACTCTATGTTCTCTTAGTCGACTCTCTGTCCTCAGAGTGCACTGTATGTACTCTCAGTCCACTCTATCTTCTCTTATTCCACTCTATGTTCTCTCAGTCCACTCTATGAGGTCTCAGTCCACTTTAAGTTCTCTTAGTCCACTCTGTCCTCTCAGTCCATTCTCTGTCATCTCAGTCCAATACATGTGCTCTCAGACCACTCTATGTGCTTACAGTCCACTCTCTGTAATTTCAGTCCACTCTATATCTTATCAATCCACTCAATGTAATCTAAGTCCACTCTCTGTCCTCTCAGACCACTCTATGTGCTCTCTGTTCACTCTCTGTCCTCTCAGTCCACTCTATGTGCTCTCAGTCCACTGTATGTTCTCTTAGTCCTCTCTATGACCTCTCAGTCCACGCTATGATCTCTGAGTCCACTCTATGTTCTCTTAGTCCACTCTATGTCCTCTCTGTCCACTCTATGTTCTCTTAGTCCACTCTATGTCCTCTCAGTCCACTCTCTATCCTCTCAGTTCACTCTATGTATTCTCTGTCCACTCTATGTTCTCTTAGTCCAATCTCTGTCCTCTCAGTCCACTCTATGTCCTCTCAGTCCACGCCAACTTCTCTTAGTCCACTCTATTTTCTCTCAGTCCACTCTAAGTTCTCTTACTCCACTCTATGTCCTCTTAGTCCACTCTATGCACTCTCAATCCACTCTATGTGCTCTCAGTCCATTCTATATGCTCTCAGTCCACTCTATGTGGTCTCAGTCCACTCTATATTCTCTTAGTCAACTCTATGTTCTGTTAGTCCACTCTCTGTTCTCTCAGTCCACTCTATGTCCTCTCAGTCCACTCTATGTGGTCTCAGTCCACTCTATGTCCTATCAGTCCACTCTATGTGCTCTTAGTCCACTCGATGTCCTCTCAGTTGACTCTTAGTGCTCTGAGTCCACTCTCTCTCCTCTCAGTCCAATCTATGTCCTCTGAGTCCACTCTATGTCCTCTCGGTCCACTCTATGTGCTCTCAGTCCACTCTGTGTGCTCTCAGTCTACTCAATGTTCTCTCAGTCCACTCCTTGTCCTATCAGTCCAATCTATGTTCTCTTATTCCACTCTATGTCCTCTCAGTCCACTCTATTTTCTCTTAGTCCTCTCTATGTCCTCTTATTTCCTCTATGTCCTATCAGTCCACTCTATGTCCTCTTAGTCCACCCTATGTCCTCTTAGTCCACCCTATGTCCTCTCAGTCCACTCAATGTCCTCTTAGTCCACTCTATGTGCTCTCAGTCCACTCTCTGTCCTCTCAGTCCACTCTATATCCTCTTATTCCATTCCCTGTCCTCTCAGTCCATTCTATATGCTCTCAGTCCACTCTCTGCCCTCTTAGTCCTATCCATGTCCTCTCAGTGCATTCTATGTGCTCTCAGTCCCCTCTCTGTCCTCTCACTCCACTCTCTGTCCTCTCATTCCACTCCCTGTCCTCACAGGCCACTCTACGTGCTCTCAGTCCAATCTCTAACCTCTCAGTCCACTCTGTGTGCTCTGAGTCCACTCTCTGTCCTCTCAGTCGAATCTATGTCCTTTTAATCCACTCTATGTCATCTCAGTCCACTCTATGTGTTCTGAGCCCACTCTCTCTTCTGTCATTCCAATCTATGTCCTCTTAGTCCACTCTATATCCTCTCAGTCCACTCTATGTCATCTCAGTCCTCTCTATGTCTTTTTATTCCAGTCTCCGTTGTCTCAGTACACTCTGTGTCATCTCAGTCCAATCCCTGTCTTCTCAGTCCAGTTTATGTCTTCTCAGTCCAGTCTATTTCTTCTCATTCCTCTCTGTGGCCTCTTAGTCCACTCCCTGTCTTCTCAGTCCACTATGTGTCCTCTCAGTCCACTCTCTGTCTTCTCATTCCACTTTATGTGCTCTAAGTCCACTCCCTGTCTTCTCAGTCCACTCTTTGTCGTCTCTGTACACTCTGTGTCCTCTCAGTCCACTCCCTGTATCAAGATTTATAGGTTCTATATGATTTATACCATACATTTCTACTTAAGGTATAGAGTCCACTCTCTGTGCTCTCAGTCCACTCTCTCTCCTCTCAGTTCGATCTGTTTCCTCTCATTGCACTCTCTGCCCTACCACCCAGGGGGGTGCAACTTGATTTGAGTTATTTACAACGTGAACTGAGAGACATCTACCGACATTGGTAAGCAATAAGTCCTCGTTCCTTCAATAATTCCTCAATAGATGGCAAACAAATCAACAAATCGAATTCTGCGTCGATGTTTTGCGTACCGGTATGTATTTTCATTCGTATTTCAACGTGTTTTGGGTAATATTAGTCAGATGTTTTGTGCTACACGTGTTTTCTTCTATTGAGGTAAGATGATATTTACGTACTTATTTTGCATTGGAGATCTGAGATTATAAATGAAACATAATGAGCACTTATTGTGTTGTTTATTTATGTATTCGTGTCTTTTGTTAACGTGTGTTACATGTGTTCACCTATGCTATTCTGAGAAGGAGGTGATATTTAGTACTTATTATTTTACAAATGGAGATTTATTTGCTGAAATTATAACTATAAGTGAATAATTATTGTGATGTAGTTTTAATACATTGTGATTGAAGTTATTGTGAGGTGACATGATTGATACGTTTCAAGCAAACAATGCAAGAATTAAACACATAATATGTTTAATTAACTTAATTGATTGATTAACATAATATGTATTTATTATTTAATTACTTATTAGGGATGTAAGAAAAATCACTAGTATTGTCTGTCATTCCAGCATGTCCCAGAAAACCTGGGTAAAAACTTGCTCTGTGCCTGGTTGTCTGGGGTCAAATAGAAGAGATTCGGACTTACCATTTTTCCACTTCCCGAAAAATGTTGAGGTTAGTAATATTGATTACTTAATCTATATTCCTTTAAATTACTCTTGTATTTGTACCTACAGAGAGTAATACAGCAATGTTTTTTTAGCGAGTCCATTTTTATATGCTAAAACCTAACCTAACATTTAAGCACGTGATTAGCTGTGCAATATTGCAGTAGCCAAACATGTTTTGTAATAATAAAAATATCAGTAGTAGTTGCCCAGATCAGCTACACCAAATAAAGTGCAATCTTCTATTGCTTCACAGGTTTCTGTGAGATTTATACAGTATAATGTAAAACACGTGGTTTTATTTTGCAGCCACAAATACTTTCAGCATAAAAATCGTTTAATGCTTACCTGTACGGTATATTCTAATGCATTGTTATAGCCCGTCTCTCCACTTCTTACAAGTATAACACTAGAGAGTTTAAGAACGCAATACTAGAGAAATAGACAATTTCCCTAGTAACCTAATTAAGAGCCACCGGCGTGGCTCAGTCGGTTAAGGCGCTTGCCTGCCGGTCTGAAGTTGCGTTCGGGCGCGGGTTCGATCCCTGCTTGGGCTGATTACCTGGTTGGGTTTTTTCCGAGGTTTTCCCCAACCGTAATGTGAATGCAAGGTAATCTATGGCGAATCCTCGGCCTCATCTCGCCAAATAACATCTCGCTATCACCAAACTCATCGACGCTAAATAACCTAGCAGTTGATACAGCGTCGTTAAATAACCAACTAAACTAAACCTAATTAAGATTGGCCTCTCACATGTTATGTTGGTAATAAATTAGTAACATTGTAACAAATACGGGAGGAGCTACAACAATACATAAGTATAAAGAGATGTCATAGGATTTTTATTTTGAAATTATTTGTGCGTGAAAACTAAAATCACATGTTTATGACTATATAAATCACACAGAATCCAGTGAAACAAGAGGAAACTGTGTCTCTTTTGGTGTAGCTTTTCAGGAAAAATACAATATAAAAATGGATCAAAAGAAAAGGTTCTTATTTAGTACTGTCACTAGACAACCCTACTTGAAATGAAAGTATCTGAGAATGCGCAACAGTTTTTGCATTTGCATGTACAAACTTGGACTACTCCCGTTTCACAAATTGTTGTTGAAAACAAAGCCGGCATTGTCAAAAATGCCTAGAAATTCTACAAAGTAACTACCTAATTGCATATTTTGCTAGTTACATAATCATAGAACTAGAAAGAGACTCGATCTGTATGATATACGAGCTTAGAGTTTCGAACAGTATCATAAAATTCGTAGTTCTTAAATGCCCCAGAATATACAATAGACCCAAGGTTGTATGATACTAGAGTAGGCCTATTCTATTTACTGGTAATTCTAATTAATACTTCTACATTTTACAGGGCTGTACATTGGGCAGAAAGTATAGGTGTAACCTATACCGAACATACTGCTACGACACTGTTCAACAGAGTAGTATGCAGTCGTCACTTTTCAGAGACTGATTTTAAAACAAAAGAGAGAAAAGGTCTCAACTGGTCGGCAGTTCCATCTTTGGATGGATCAATCACAAGCGCACATTCAGACTCACAATCGAATTACCCTTCATCCGCACAACTTTCTTATCCTTCATCCATTCTATCAACTATACGACTTTTACCAAAAAATGAACTTACCCAATTGTCTCCTCAAAAAGACCTCAAATTCCTACAACCCTCAAAAACCTATCAAAGAAAGTCCACAGGCCTGTGTCCCTCCTCCTTTGCCAAAGAACACATTCCAGTCCCACCAACACCAGACATATATTACTGTTTTCATATAGCATGTCATTGTATCAGTTTGTTTTCTAGTGAAATTACAGAAGTAGCACATAAATAAACATTCTTCGACATAAATATCTCATTTCCTCACAATAAACATTGTACTTTGCTGAGAAAAATGTGTTAAAATGGTTTATAATCTTGAACACTTGCATAGTATACGAATTTAAACAATTTTTACTTACAAATGGCAATGTACTGCGTATTTCTGATATTAATAGAAGTATGTAAATGTAAAAGAATCACTACGGAGACTCACAGAGTGTGCCCTGTTAGTGCATGAATAAAGTGGCTTTTAAAAGCCAGACGAATGCATAATAATAGTAATAATGATCACTGAGAGTTGTTCCTTATTATTTTGATAATTTAGTAATAATACCTGTACAATATATTTTGTGTTCTTTGTGCTTCTTCCACATTCTTTTATGTTACTTTACAAATAAATATTTCTGGAACACGATTGTGTCTATTGTGTTCATTTGTAACTATGCTTGCTCTGCTCGATCCATATTGTGCTGTAGAGGAGGAGGCGGCTGTGTGAAATATGAGGGTAGTATAGATGTGTGGAGGGAGATGAGTGAAATTTTGGTTAGGTTTCGAGAAAAATGCAATTTGCAGAATTAATATTATCCGTGACTTTTCATTTTTATGTGGGGCAAGTTTATAACCATCATCTTTCTCAAAATTCATGGTTTAGTTTAGTTTCACAATTACAAACAGATTTTTGTGATGGTAGTCATTCTCGCATTTTCCTTTTACTCCATTTCGTGATTCAAATAATATAAGCTTCAACAGATTTCATGCTAAAAAGTTGACATTTTTACAGCATATTCTGACAGGTATGGTTAACAAAACTGCTGAGACTTTTTTTGGGTAAAGTAAATATTTTCAAAATTAATATGTGAAATATTTAGTCAGACACAAAAATTGAATTAAAGATTTTTAACTCTCTGCATTCGAAATTCAAATTATGGATCTGCTGTTAAATTATATGCATCATAGACATATGCATGTCCATTTTTTGTCAGACCAGTAACATATTTTGTGGGAATAGATATGTTTTAAAATAGGTGAAAATAAAATAATAATAATAAACTCTAAAGTTTTCACCTGGTACTGCTGGAACTTACGGACATTAATACTAATAACAAGAGGTTTCTGAATACAGAAATTAAGTCGCTAGCTTAAAAAATGGAGAAGGAAATTTAAATCCCTAAAAGTTCCCTTTCCATTCCTTCCCAAACTGAAATACCAAGCTGAGAACTATTGATTGTTGTTACAGGCAGGTGGGCTGGGAAAGGAGGATAAAATTATAATCAAAATGCAATATAAATAGTTCTGTACATTGTAGTGATTTTTTTTTCAAATAGACCTTCGCCTTTTACAAGATATATATGCAATATTGTATATTATACAATAAAAAAAAAATTGCATTCAAACATTTCCACCAAAAGTGAAATGTTTTAAAAGAAATAATTCATTCTGTACTAGTAAATAGAATGGCTTGGTATAGTAGTGAACGTAGTTACCGACACAGCAGTAGAGGTGGGTGGTAAAAATGCTGTTACCGTTTTGTTTACAAAAGACTACTGATGGCTCTACGGTCGTCCTGGCAGCCTATGTTGGCATTGTTTTAGCATTGAGCTGCATATCTATCTGTTATTTGTCTATGCCTACCACACTCTATGAACTCTCAATCCACTCTCTGTCCCCGATGTCCACTCTTTGTTCTCTCAGTTCACACTCCGTTGTTCAGTCCATACTGTCCTGGCAGTGGCCCTTTAAATATTCTAATTTTACGATAATTTGCCATTCTCTCTTACATGTTCCAAGAAATTACTTTAATGGGGGAATCGAACCCTGGTATTAATGTGTTACGTGAACACTTCCTTTGCCGCATGGTTTTCCTGAGCCGGATGCATCGTATGAATGCGACTCTGGTGTTTTGTCTATAAACTACGTCCACTATTTCATAGTTACAACTAATTGTCTCTTCAAATACATGATTGCTGCCTTTCTCTCATCGCTAAATAGTGTAGTGTTGGCTGCCATGCATACATGCATAATTTTGAAGGTAATTTGATAGAAGACGAGCACTTGGTTGAATATAGTAAGTATTACCAACTTTTTTATTTCAGAGTTAAATGTTAGTGATCTTTTAGTGACTTTTACATGTTAGTTCTAGGTTTTTTATACTAGGTGTCGCCGTGATTTTCTTTTAATTTGATTGGTTATAGTTGTCATTTGTTCTAGAATTTTCATTTATTTTGAATGAATAATGACGTTATCAGTTGTTCTTGGTTGTTTGAAGTGAGTGGTGTTATGTTGTGTCTGATGGCTAAAGCTATTGAAAGTTTGTCATTTTATGATTTTTGTGATTTTCTCTCGATTTGATTAATTTATTCTAGAATTTTCATTAATTTTGAATGGATAATGACGTTGTCACTTCTTGGTTGTTTGACGTGAGTGGTGTTACATTGTAGATTTGTCTGCATTTGTCGAATGCGCATCATGCTTACGAAAAGTCACTTTTCAGTGTCAATAATTTATTTTGTGTGCACAAGGTTGGAATTTTGAAGTAAGAGGAAAAGGAAGGAATCCGTGTTCTGAAAATATTTATTAAATTTTGTGACGATTTTGGTTTAGTTATTTCGCTGGTGAATAAGGATTGTGTTGAATGTTGAGGAGAAAACTGTTTTTCTGTGGTTTAAAGGAATTATTTACTGAATTTTCTGTACATGTTAAGGTGTAATAAGTGTTCGAAGAGAATTTCATTTAGTGTAAAGACGTGGTTTATTTATGCAAAGTTGACTGTACGACAAAGTGTTGGTTTAGTTCTTTGTTGCTTACATGGTTTAAGGTTAGATTGCCTTAAAGCCTGTGCCATTTATACTGGAAGTGAAGTGGTTGTCGATGAAGACGTCAATAAGAATTGAATTTTATTTGATAAGGTGATAAATTATTTTGTTTTGTTTTGTGTTTTAGTGACTTTTGGGGGTAAAGTGCGGACAAAAACTGCCAGAAAATTACTACCAACTATGAAGTTCGAATGCCACGAAACGCCAAAAGAATCAAAGGAAAAAAATTAAATATATTTTCATTTTTTTTTTTTTTTGGAGGGCTTGTTCTTCTTTAAAAATATGAATATATATTTGATTTTTAATCTTTGATTTTGCGATGTTTGGTGACATTTGGACTTCATAGTTGGCAGAACGTTTTTGGTAGTTTTCGTCAGCCATGTTGGATTTTGCCCGTCTTCTATCAAATTACCATTTTGAATCACGCAGTAGCCTTGCGCCCATCCGCCATGACACTTGACAACATTAAATTGGATTATACCTTTAATATTAATATGGCGTACCTTGTAGATAGAAAATCTTAATGGATCTTAATTCAACATGCGCTTTAAACTTGATTTGTTCAATATTCTTCCCAGACTGCGTGCGTACGAGCATGAAAAACTGAACCGTGCAGATGCAGCTTAACTGCACCGTCATGTTTTCTAATTTAAACTGAATTCTTCCATCATATCTTAAACGTTTATTAAACTGAGATCTGTAATTGTTTTCAGGGATAAATTTCAGGACGCGATTACCTACCTTCTACCACTACCACATGATGAACTTACTTCTGTGTTGAATTACAAGAGTGTATTAGGCCTAACTGCAATTACGCCAAGAGCTTTAAAGGTAAGCTAACAAAGTTAATATACACTTTGGGTATGAACGAACATCTCATTTTTTTATATAGCTAAGTTAAGTTGGTCAGACATCTTAAAATTCGTGGGACAGAATCTGATATGACTAAATATGTTGTTCCCGGTTTAATTCTTTACAGTTGCGTTACCAAAGGATGGCGGCGTATCCTAGCTTCGTAACGCAATAGTAAAGAAGTGTCGTTCCCGAAAAGACATATTTTAGAAAATTTGACTTTACAGTTAACAGTAGTACCTTTTACTGGAATAATTTTGATAAAATAAAAAGAGTTAAATTTCCGGATATATTTATTATTTTTATAGACTCGTGGATAGAATTCTTCCAGGAATATTTCACAAACGTTGATTATACTGCAATCCTTCAATTGTTCTATGAAATGTAGTGTTATTAATGCATTATATGATACTAGGCTACTGCTGGTTTGTTTCAGTTAATAGAAAGACAAATGGCGGAGTTTTACATTGTGAATGTGCTGCAGTGTACTGTCAGAAATCGGATAGTAATGAGAAGACCAGGTTATTCCTGTTTCCTGTGCCAAGTAATGCAGCACAGCTCAAAAGGTAAGCAATGGCATTGGCATAAGCTCAATGCAAAGATATCCTTATATATCTTCAGTAAATAGTCAGGGTTGGTAAACTGTAGTGATTTTTAAATTTAAGTGAGAATTATTTGTCCTTTTCAGATTTGTTTATTAAAATGAGTTTTTGCCTTCTTTTGTAATTCATTTAAACTTAATTTGTGCATTAGTTCCTACATAATTCTGTATTTTTTAATGTGTTATTTTAAGTAATTAACAACATCGCTTCAAAAATAATTTACTATGTTTGCACATAGGCCTCATTATTAATACATGAAGAGTTACAGCACTAATAACCTGCACTTAATGATAATAATAATAATAATAATAATAATAATAATTAGCTTAGACTTAGGCAAGATATTATGCTCAGTTTATTATTAAGTAGAAAAGAATTCAACTATTTAGGGAGATTAATATCTACAAATAAATTTATCAGAAGAGGTTAGCATTGTGTGTTTTCAAAATAAATATGTAGTCCATTTGGCATTTTGCAACTTTTACTTTGAATATTGTTATGAGCTACAACTGTTCATTTCAATCCTCAGCATCATACTATGCTTTAATTAGGTGGTGATTCCGAAAGTAGGCTCTACTTGACTACCTGTACCATGTGTTCTGTTGCTCCTTAATTAGGAGTTGGGAAAAGACATATGAGAAGCAAACTTTCAAAACCTGTCCATTTCTTCAGAAAATGCTAGAATTATATGTCTGTAATAAACAAAGATTTTTCTGTGGTAAAATTTTATATGAATTCATAGGAAGAAAAATATATTTCACCATAAAAAATATTTTGTTCATTGCAGAGATGCAAGTTTTTGGCATCTGAAGTGTATTTTGTAAAAATGGACATGTCAAGTTTTGCAAGTTTGCTACTCATATATTGCTAATAGTTTTAAGAAGCAGCAGAACAGTCATATGTAAAAACGTTTATATTTTTTTCTTCAGGAAGTTAATTTCTCATCTTAATCATGTTAGGTGCATATAATTTTAATCTGTGATTTAAGTAGTAACAATTATCTGATGTAAATAAAATGAAAATTATTTTATTTACATCATGATTAAATCATTAATTTAAATTAATACTAACCCTGGTTTGTGTATTTTTTGAAGAAAATAATAGAATTTTGATTGTAACAGGTACCACATGTGGACAGCTGTGGCAGAAAATCCTCATCCTTACAGAAGGGCCTATGTTTGTGCAAGCCATTTTCGCAGTAATCAGTATAACGGTGACTTCAGGCACAACTTACTAAGAGGGGCCATTCCATCAAGAGATGCTTGGTATCCCACTCAAGAACTACGACCCACTTCATCACCAGCCTACTTACATTAACCTTTTTCACCACCTAACATAATTGCTTCATTCATTGCACTTCACTGTGGCATCAATTTGAACCTGTATTCTCTTTCAGTGAGTGATTCATTCATTGTATTTATCATTTAACAAAATTGTGTCTAACGATCTTTAAGACCCTAAGTTAACATTACATAGTAATATAAATACAAATAATAATTACTAGTACAATGAGCATTTCAGTTGTGTCAGCTATAGGGCATAGGAGGGAGTCCAGTGGCAGCGATACGAATCTGCAGCTTCTGCAACTGGTGAGATTTGGGTGCATTATATAGAATTATTAGAGAGTAAATATGTTGATGTTTTCTAATGCCAGGCATTTGACAAAGTCATTTGACCTCTTGCACTCCAGTATTTTTCCGAAATTATTGTCATGGTCACCCACTGGAGCACAGATTTTGAGGTGTTCCAAATCCATTTCTTGGTTTGAGTAGCACAATGGACAGTTAGGAGACTGATATATTCCAATTATATGCAGCAAAATAGTCCCCCAATCGGATTTCTGGGCGGGACTACTTTAATGGTACAGAAGCAACTAAATTTCTTATAATGGAATGCTTGTCGTATAACATCAGCTAAGAAGAGAGTAAGTATGGTACAATATTTTGTCTCTTCTCACTTTATAGATCTCTTGGATATGGAACAAGTTTCGATGGTGAAATCATTGTAATAAGTGAAAGTCTCAGGAATCTTCTATGCCACATAAATAAATTTAAGAATGCAGTTATATTGTCAGACTCCAAAGCAGCTATTCTATCAATAGTCTAAACACACACCTTCATCTCAAAGAGCAGAAATAACTAAAATGCTCTCTCAATTAATATCACTCAATAAAAGAATTGTATTCCAATGGATACCATCCCATTGTGGAATCCTGGGAAACGAGAATGCGGATGCTATAGCAAAGAAGGGCAGCACTGCTACTTACAGACCTGGTACTAAATCTACGTATTACTCTGTGAAAAGATTTATTAAATCTACATACTTAGACTTCAACAAACAAAATTTGATAACACAATCTCAAGGGAAAAAATGGAACTCTCTGCATCATAATCCACAGTTAATTCCCGACTTACCACGAAAATCGTCTGTAGCTGCATTTAGATTGGCAACAGGCCATGATTGTTTGGCCAAACACCTGCATAGAATGGGAATACATCAGTCCCCTAACTACCCACTGTGCAACTCAAACCAAGAAATGGATTCGGAACACCTCAAAATCTGTGCTTCAATGGCTGGCCATGATAATATCTTCGAAAAATATTGGAGTGCAAGAGGTCAAATAATTTTATTGTCAAACCCCAGGCATTAGAATACAACAACAACATATTTTGAGCAATGGGGCCACAACCAAATCAAACACTCTCAGAATCAAAGCTCAAAATTAGGAAATGTTGCGAAGTATAGACTTATCTCTAATAAATTGTATTGCACTTTTTCTAATATGTTCAGTGTTTTGAATCAACTATACATCAGAGAATAAAAAATAATTTTTTATTTGTATTTCTTAATGGTGTTTTTATTAAAAGTCTAAGTTAATTTTATGTCTGTTGTACACAAATAGTTTTCTTTGTATTCTTTATCAGTGGTGATTATTGATTACTTAGATTTTTAATATCCATATATTTAACTAATGGCAGTTACTTTTAAAAATAGATGTTCAGCTCTGACGGTGTAAAACAAATAAAGTGGTGTTTTATAAATGTTTATGAACGTGCGTTGTACTATGTATGTCACAGCAAAACATCTTATGACTATTTTCAAGCTAATGTTTGACATAAAAAAATTAAGAGCGAATTATAATTATATAACTGACCAATAATAACTTCGAAGTCAATATTCCAAAGTCAATCTTTTTTTTTATCTTCCAATACATGATACATAACATTATTTAAAAATATTGCTTAAGGTGTTTTGGAGAGAAGTATCCTATCCTATTCGCATCCTGTATCTCAATTACATATTTTATCTAGAAGATGCAAAAACTTTTATTAGTCATATTTGATAAATTAATTTAATAAAAGGGTTAAATGACTGTGTTAAAAGAGGGAGTGTGTTAATGGTTTTCAGTTTCATGTTCAACCATTATATTTATATTCACATGTTAAAACAAAAATGTGATATAATTATTGTGGTTAAACATGTTATTTAAACTGATTAACCATTACACACTCCTTTGGCGATATGAAAAATACTAGTATGTGTTGGTATAATAAGTTATCTGCAGTACCGATCGGGCTCTAATGTTGGCATAACGGATACCTGTAATACCGATCGGGCCGTGTAACAAGGGATGTAGTTCCGCATTCTGCCGCTTTTTTTTTTTTTTAACAGATTGTTTCTTCTTAAGTAACAGGTCGGATTTGACCCTTTCCTTTTAAAGAAGTGTAGGAAATCATATGGCAAGTTTCAGCTTAAATATTCCAAGGCAACGTAACTCTACCAATAGTAGAGGGAGCAAATTGATAATAGCATGTAAGAGGAATCGGTATATTTCTACTTATTAGTGGATTTGGATGGTTGTGGAGGGATGCTAGAAATTTTGTACGAAGAGTTTTGATGTAAGCTGAGAAATACAGTATGTCAAGATCGTCGTACAGTTGGCTATTTCGGATGAGGTAGTCCGCTCCAGTGATGGTTCGACAGATGGATCGTTGAAGACCGTCTAGTCGTTGAAGATGTCGCGCATTTGCTTGAGCCCAAATTTCGCAACAGAATGTCATGTAGGATCGAATTAAAACTTTATATAACATGGTTTTGACGTTTAAAGATGTATACCTCTTGAAAAATGAGTAAGGAAGCATATATCGTTGGAAGGCCTTCTCACGAATATGTGAGACGTGATGTTTAAAAGTAAGTCTCTTATCAAGAAAAACTCCAAGATACTTGACGGTAGTTGTGAAAGGTATGTTTTCATTTTGAATGGTTAAGGGCTGTACATGCCGCGGAAATCTTCTTGTGAAAACAACTGCATGCGACTTGGAGCCATTTATCTTAAGACGCCATTTTGTGGACCATTGTGTAATAATATTTAACGCTTCCTGCATTTGTAGACAAGCAAAATGAATGTTTATATGTTTTGTATAAATAACAGTATCATCAGCGTATAGCGTAAGATTACATTTGGGATGAATTGGTATATCACGGGCATATGCACAGTACAGGTTTGGACTTAAAACTGATCCTTGAGGAACTCCTGCAGTTATGACGTGATCGTTGGAGAGACAGCGTCCATTTTGAACACGAAAAGTTCTATCTGTAAGGTAACTGGCGATAAGTTGAATATAATTTATAGGAATGTTAAGATTGTGAAGTTTATATAATAAACCAGTGTGCCAGACAGTATCAAAAGCTTGCTGAATGACGATAAATGTAGCTACTGTATGTTGTCCAAGTTGAAATCCTTCTTGGACGGATGTTGTTAATCTATGAAGTGCTTCTCTGGGACTATGGTGGGGTTTAAATCCAAACTGTTCATGGTGGATGACATCAGGTGCAGTTAAATATGGCTTTCGTCGTGCCAGAATGATGCGTTCAAAAATGTTTCCAAGGAAGTTGGTTAGACTGATTGGTCTATAACTTTGGGGTAATGTTGGATCTTTTCCCGGTTTAACTATTGGTATAATATGTGCTGTTTTCCACGCTGTTGGAAAATAATTATGATGTAGACATGAGTTGAATATCTTCGTTAAATGTGTTATGGCTCTTTTTGGTAATTTCTTCAGTATGGCTGGTGTGATTTTATCCGGACCAGGTGTCTTCTTCGGTGCTAGATTTCGAATTATGGTCTTGATTTTTTGTGGTCGTACGTGAGGTGCAGTTCCGGGTTCTGGACGATGTAATATAGACTGTACATGTTGCGATATTGTTGTTGTTGAAAAATCTTGTAGTGAGGAGTGATGATGGGAGGAGAATCGATTTTGAAAGGAGTTTGCAAGAGCTTCAAGCCTATCAATAGGCTCATAAATGAATGTACCACTCGAGTCATTAATAGGTGTTGACTTTTTTGCGATAGTTTTTCCTTGCATTCGTTTTGTAAACGTCCAAAAGGTTTTTCCTGTAGGCTTTATGTTTTCCACTGTATCGGCAAACTTATTGATTTTATAAATCTCGAATTTTCTTCGGATATCACGTTGATACCGATAAAAAGCTCTTTTTGCTTGAGGATCCGCATAAAGCTGCCACCGTTTTCGAGCTTGGTTTTTAGCTTTAAGAAGATATTTTAGTTCATTGCTACCGTAAACGTTATCTGATGTCTCAAAAGTCAATGTGGAGGACGTTTCATCGAATGTGTCTATTACAGTGTCAGAAAATATTTGTATAGCAGTGTCTATTTCAGAAGTTTTTAAAGTCGGTAGAGTACCCGGGATGATTTGGTGCAAGCGTTTCGTGAAAACATTCCAGTCTGTAACTTTCTCTGTAGAAGGTTGATTTGATATCATATGGAAAGGAGCCTTGAAAATCAAAAGTACTGGAATATGGTCGGAGTCAAGAGCGTTTAAGCGGATTTATTGAACTGGAGAGTATTTAGTGTTACATAAACAAATATCAAGTACATCTGGATGATGAGTGGTTATCCAGGGATACCTTGTTGGTGCTTTTGGTCCTGTAATTGAGTATTGAAATTTATTTGAATGTAGTAACAAGGTTTCACCTTTCGAAGTATTCAGTCTAGAATTCCATGATTTGTGTTTTGCATTTAGGTCATGTGTGATAAGCAGGGTCTGGTCATTTTCATTGAGTTGGGCGTATTGCGGATAATAAACAGATGCTATTAATATTTCTGTTCCTTCAAGCTGGATGAAGATACCGGTGGCTTCAAGATTTTGAAAACGCGGTAATATGGCTCTTCGATATGGCATGGAGTTTTTAATAATTATCGCAGTTCCTCCTCCAGGTCGGTTGTTTCTGTCTGTACGGATAACAGTATAGTAGCGTATACGAAATTTTATGTTGGGTTTTAGATGAGTTTCACTGATACATGCGAGGTCAATATCATAATTAAGGCTTGTAGTTCGTAAGTCTGATGAATTATTCCGTTTGCATTGAAATTTAAGATGTTTAAACCTCTGTGTTTGGAAAGCATTTAGAGGTCTTTTATGGATTGCTGTAATTGAAAAGATTAATTAAACCTTCAATGAATATTATTACCTTGGATATTGAGTCATTTTCATTTTGGATTTTATGAAAAGTTGTGCTGATAAGCTGAATTGTATGTTGACTGTTCAGTGAGCGTAGGATGTTAACAATATCTTTGAAGGAGTCTGATATTGATTCTGATGATGTTGATGTTGCACTTGGGGTATTAAATGTTGATTGGAAAGCTTTGGTGTTGCCGGGATTAGCAAGTAAAGGGAAGTCGCTCTGTTTCAATGTTGGTGGTGTAGAACGCTATTTGGAAAGAATTCTCCTGTTCCTCATCTTCTCGTGAAGTTCTGCTTTCTTCTTTAGTTGAACGGGGCACTGACTGTAGCTGGCAGTATGTGCGCCGTCACAATTTGCACATTTTGGAATATGGACAGGACCTTTCAGAGGACATTCGGCGAATAAGTGATTATTACCACATTTAACACATCGAGTAGGTAAATTACATCGACGTGAAGTGTGTCCAAAACCCTGACACTTATGACATTGTGTAATATGTGGACGAGGTCTATATGACTCAATTTTTATGATATGATTGTTAATATCTTGCAATTGGTATATGGTTCGGGAGTGTTCATTATTTGGAAGTGTAAATATCCAGATGGGGATAGGACGTCGTGTCGGTATGCCATCAGTGTCGTAGCACGGAAGAGTAATTTGACGAATGTGTTCTATTTGAAAATCTAAGAGTTCAAGTTGTGTTTTGAGAGTAGCAGATTCTACAAACGCTGGAAGTCCTTTCAGTACAACTTGTAGTAATTTAGTTTCCCGAGGTTCGTGAGAATAAAACTGAAGGTTTTCAGTTTGCAAGATATTATATAATTTGTCATAATCAGCACGACAACTAGTTAAATATTTAATTCCTTCAGTAGAGTATGTGATTTTCAGTGGCTGGCTAAGTAGTGACTGCAATTTTTTATTGTCTGCAAAGAAATTTCCGGCTGGGATATTTTTCACAATTATTGGCGGCATTCGAGCTGATTTGGGTCTAGAAAAATCTGTGTTGGTGTTATCTTCTTGGTTCCCTACTTGAGGATTTTTTGGTTTGGTGGTGATATGTCGGTATCCATTTCATGGACAAGAGGATCAAAAACATTTTGTAGTTTGATATCCGGATGAATTAATGTTTCATGAGATAAAGTTGCTTGTGTATCGGAAACTGTAGAATTTGGTTTGGCTTTGTCCGTATTTAGTTTCTGTTTCTTAATGACATGATCTCTTACTTTACTTTTACTTGAAGTTGCGTTTTCCGCGGGATTAATTTGTTTGCTAGTTGAATTGGGTACGCGAGTAGGATCACATATAGTCATTGTAGATGTAGGGGTACTACTAGTTGTTGCAGATGTTGTGGTTGAGGTCGTATGTGAAGTCACTATGTTGTAAATGCCAGGTTGGTTTTCGATTAGACACCAGTCTTCAGTATTTTGAGTCATTTTAACAGTCACTACGCTTGACTCCGAGAGCCAAGTTAAGGTAATTACTACACAATCACTCGATTATGATCGCGCACGTAACACAAAAATAATGAAGAAATAAAGATATATCGTAAACAAACACCACACAATGTCGTTAAACTGTTAAATAATAATAATATAATTCCACGAAATATAAACTTGAAAACACTACGCAATTTCGTAAACACAAGACAAGTCGGAGCACTGTTCGATACGATGCTTCTCTGATCAGCACTCGATGCGAACTATTCTGCCGCTATGTGTAACGAGATGTAGTTCCGATGTTTTGCCGCCAAGTGTCTCGACGTCGCGTCAATAGCGTGTCGAAGGTAATGCATTGAGTTGGGGGTCTTTCTATTTATTTGTCTATGGTATGTTGCATGTATACTCTCTTACAGTGGCGGCTCATAGTCAAATGTTCAGGGTAGGCAAAATTTACAGAACATTTTTATGTAATTCCCGCGATTCAGTGACAGCTCGCTTTCATCATGCCCCCCGAAAACTTAACTCTTGCTTACATAACAATACTGTTACATCAATGAGCCGTCTCATAATTTGTCGGTTTTTTCTAGTTTATTGTTATACTGTTGTCTTGCAACCCTTGTTGTTCAGACAACATTTCCGAAATTGGATTCAAATTCTTTTCAAGTCTCTTTAGACTTACCGAGTTACAAATATGATCTGATTCCAAGTACCTTCTTTAAATTACAATAACAAACGTGACCACCTACAGCTTAGCTTCAACTTCACTTCCTGTTAGCCATTTATGTGTTTCATACCATACTTACTTACTTACAAATGGCTTTTAAAGAATCCGCAGGTTCATTGCCGCCCTCACATAAGCCCGCCATCGGTCCCTACACTGTGCAAGGTTAATCCAGTCTCTAACATCATATCCCACCTCCCTCAATTCCATTTTAATATTATTCTCCCATCTACGTCTCGACCTCCCCAAATGTATTTTTTCCTCCGGCCTCCCAACTAACACACTATATGCATTACTGGATTCGCCCATACGTGTTACATGCCCTGCCCATCTCAAACGTCTGGATTTAATGTTCCTAATTATGTCAGGTGAAGAATACAATGCATGCAGTTCTGTGTTGTGTAACTTTCTCCATTCTCCTGTAACTTCATCCTTCTTAGCCCCAAATATTTTCCTAAGCACCTTATTCTCAAACACCCTTAACCTATGTTCCTCTCTCAAAGTGAGAGTCCTAGTTTCACTACCATACAGAACAACCGGTAATATAACGGTTTTATAAATTCTAAGTTTCAGATTTTTTGACAGCAGACTAGACAAAAGCTTCTCAATCGAATAATAACAGGCATTTCCCATATTTATTCTGTGTTTAATTTCCTCCCGAGTATCATTTATATTTGTTACTGTTGCTCCAAGATATTTGAATTTTTCCACCTGTTCGAAAGATAAACCTCCAATTTTTATATTTCCATTTCATAGTGTTTCATACCATGAAGGATTAAATTTTCTTGCACCTTTAGCACTGACTTTATGAACAATAGAGCTTAATGCAGGAGTGGGTCGTCCATTGTCCAAATTACTTCTCTTTTCAATGTCATTACGACGCGAAAACGGACAACGTAACAGTTTACTTATTATATCAGTCATAATATAATATTATTGTTATCACTTACATTAACTATAAATCACCAAATATACGTAACATTAATATACAGTACGTACTTGCAAAAATCACATTTTCTAAAATACACTGTTAAAAAAACATCTTTTAAAACACACTGTTTAAAAACTGTTATACTACTCGCAACAATCTACGTTCCAACTCGTGAAACTTTCAAACAGAAATTTCGCAAATCATAGGTGTTCGATAATGCTCGTGGGTTCTCGTTAGGGCATGCAGGATTCTAGCGCGCTGGCTTAAGCATAGAACGCATGCGCTAAGAAAGCATTTAGAATAGCGATCTCTTTTAATGCTTACTCCAGGGCCAGCTTTGAAGTTACGTGGAAGGTCGGCTAACTTCGCTTCTGCCTACCTTCTGACGCATCGTGATCTGTCCAGTGTATTCTTGTCGCATAAATCGAACTGCCAGTAGTAAGCAACGTCCAACTAACCCTCAAAAAATCCCATTCATAGTTAATTGAAGAATTTCTAAGCACCTAGACAAGAGTATATAATTATATAAGGTTTTCCAAATGTGTTGGGGTAGTTAATAAATATCCACTTTTAGGTTTTTCTAAATGTGTTGAGGTATGCTTAGCCTACCCTGCCTGCCCTGAGGAGCCGCCTCTGCTCTCTTAGTCCCGTATAATATACCATACAGTAATAGTAGTGTATACTGAAGTACCATTGAGATAGTCTTCATGTCCGAGTTGTCCTACTGTTTATTAAATGAATTTCATTAATATTTTAATAGGGGATGAGTGGCATAAATGAGACATATTGATACAGACTCCATTATGAAAGTTTGTGATTACAAATGGTGATATTTTTCCAGGACTACACCAAAGCAGACACAATTTTCTTTTGCTCCACTGACTTCTATGAGATGTAGGCTAGGTTTTAGTTTGCAACCACAAATACTTTAATTATAAAAAATCGTTTTATACTTACTTGTATCTGTATATTCCAAAGCACTGTTGTGGCTCCCCTACTTGTTATTAAGTTATTACTAACACACGACGCACACACAAAAGATATATAAAGTTCAGAATGCATACGTTCCCCAATCCTGCTGATACGTATTTGCCTATAGGCCTAACCAAAAACCCCGTATAAATTACCTACGTCTTTGCTGCTATTTAGGCCCACAACCATTATCATTATTGTATTTGACACTAATGTCATTAATGGTGAGAAAAAGATCTGTTAACATTCCCCAAACTTGTGGGTATCTTTTGCACAATAGGCCTTCATATATAAAGCTGATAACATAAAGTTGAAAATTGCTTATACTTAATTTTTTATTTAAATTGAATTATGTTAGTTTTGTTACAATTTAATACTAATTTATTGACTGAGAACCAGTCACATATTTTTTGAAGAGAATTTCCTCTTTTGAAGATTGGAATGTGTTGGAGTTATTGGCTGTAATTACTATACTTGTGTCATCTGCAAATAATATGGGACGACCTACATCTTTTATTAGGGGGCGAGATCATTTATGAACACTAGCCAAAATAGGGGACCTAATATTGATCCTTGAGGAATTCCATTATTAATAGTTCCCCATGTCGAGACAGATTTCACAGTTGTATTGATTTCGACTTTCTGTTTCCTACCTATGAGATATGAGTGAAACCATTGTGAGCAACGCCTTTAATTCCATAATAATCTAATTTTTCTAGCAGCATTTTATGATTTATGCAGTCAAATGCTATGGATTAATCACAGAAAATCCCTCCAACTTGTAATTTTTCATTAACTGCCTCCAGAATTTTGTCAGTTAAAATAAATGTTGCATTTTCCGTGCCTTTATTTTTCCTAAATCCGAATTGTTCTGGGACTAAAATGTTCTATCTTTCTAGATGATGATATAATCTTTCATACATTACTTTTTCAAAGATTTTGGAGAAGACTGGTAGAAGTGATATGGGTCTGTAATTTTCTGGAGACATTGTTTCTCCCTTTTTGAATATAGGAATAACCACTGAATATTTTAATCTTTCGGGAATATACCATTCAACATTGAATAGTTACATAAATAACTTAATGGCTCAGATGTGAACTCGCTTTTATATTTTGCTTCTTATTTCATCATACCCTGAGCAGTTTTTTGACTTTAGATTTTTAATAATTGCAATTATTTCTTGTTTGTTTGTTGGAAATATTTGAATATTTTGGAATTTTGTCGGAAAATATTGTGTTAAAGAATCTAAACTGTTTGTAACAGTATCTTGGGGGATGTTGAGGTTATCAGTTATTGTAAGAAATCATTTGTTATATTTGCAATTTCATTTGGGTCTGACGTTTGTGTATTGTTAGATATAAGGGTATAGTTTATTACTTTAGTTTTTGATCGTCCACTTTCCTTTTTAATTATGCTCAAAGTTATTTTGATTTTATTATCAGAGTTTTGTATTGTGTTATAGTATAATTCCTGAGCTTTTTGGGTACTTTGTGTAATATTTTGAATAATTTTTATAGTGTTGTTTTAAGTTTGTATCATTACTATTACTGCTCTGTATGTATAATGATCTCTTGGTTTTGCATGAAATTTTAATACCTTGTGCAATCCATCTATTGTTGCATATTGTTTCATGTTTATACTTTACAGGAAAACTGGATTCACAAATATTTAGAAATGTTTTATGAAACTCGTTGAATTTACTGTTTATATCACTTTGACTATATACTGATTCAGTCCACACCTGTGGAGTAACGGTCAGCGCGTCTGGCTGCGAAACCAGGTGGCCCGGGTTCGAATCCTGGTCGGGGCAAGTTACCTGGTTGAGGTTTTTTCCGGGGTTTTCCCTCAAACCAATACGAGCAAATGCTGGGTAACTTTCGGTGCTGGACCCCGGACTCATTTCACCGGCATTACCACCTTCATATCATTCAGACGCTAAATAACCTAGATGTTGATACAGCGTCGTAAAATAACCCAATAAAATAGAAAAAATATATACTGATTCCCATGTTTCATTTTTAAGATTTATTTCAAAATTATTTAATGATTCCCTGTTTATATTTCTGAATCTCACTTTAGTTGGTTCTTTTGACGATGTGTTAATATTTATACTTAGGAATTGAGCATCCTGATCCGAAAGACCATTAATTATTGGGGTTGTTTGACATATAGCTATTTTTCTCTTTTCCGATGAACATGTTGTCTATTGCAGTATCTGAATCCCCTTGTATTCTGGTCGGAAAGTTTACAGTGTAAATTAAATTGAAAGATGTTAGCAATTAATTTAAATTTATTGATCTTTCTTATTGCTTTCTGTTAAATAATCGACATTGATGTCTCCGCAAATAATCCATTCATGTTTCAGTTTCTGTAAGTATTCTAGTGTCTTTTCCAATAAACGAATAAAATTTTCGTAGTCTCCAGATGGAGATCTATATAGACATATTATAATGAAATTATATGTTTCATTTTCTAATTCAACAGCACAAATTTCTAAATCCCTGTCTTTGCAAAAATGTGAAAGATCAGTATTTTTTAAATTAAGGTCACATTTGAGAAATACACTCATGCCTCCATCCTCAAGATTTTGTCTCCAGTAACTAGCACCTAATTTATATCCTTCTGGTGAGAGAGACAATATTTCCTGTTGTTTCATATGGTGCTCGGTAATACATAGCACATTCAGATTTAAATGTTCGGAATCTGAGGATGCAAGGAATTCATCAGTCTTATTTCTTATACTTCTTATATTCTGATGGAATACACTGAATGTTGGTTGTATTACGATTTGTTGACTCTGTTTATTATTATGATTATTATTAGTATTATTATTGTTGTTATTTTGACTTTTTTATTTACCTTAAAGAAGGACAAGCCCTATGACGGATTAAAACAGGAATTTTATTGTCACTCTTGCCATGGTCACACTGAAGTCTGTCAGCAATGAGACGAGTTAGCGAGTCCTCGCCTGAAGAATTCAAATGCAGTCCATGATTAGTGTATTCCTCTCTTACAATGGAGGATGTGTCTATAATATTAAGTGGGCCATGCCCCTCTCCAACTGAGCCAAGTAAATCCGCAGATTTACACTCTCAACTCTCCTATTCATCCCCGGCTTGTCATGCCCCTGGAAAAGGTTCATAAAACCCACATTTGTATGGCCACTCTTCCGTGCAATGTTGTGTATATCTCCATCAATTGAATAATTGAGGTTCCTGTCTCGGCTGTTTCCTGCACCCCCCACTATAATTACATGATCTTTATCAAGAGGTCGACCTGGTTGGCGAGTTGGTATAGCGCTGGCCTTGTATGCCCAAGGTTGCGGTTCGATCCCGGGCCAGGTCGATGGCATTTAAGTGTGCTTAAATGCGACAGACTCATGTCAGTAGATTTACCAGCATGTAAAAGAACTCCTGCGGGACAAAATTCCGGCACATCCGGCGACGCTGATATAACTTCTGCAGTTGCGAGCGTCGTTAAATAAAACATAACATTTAACATCTTTATCAAGATCTTTAGCAAGCGCAGATAGATCCCCCATAACATTGGACAGAGAAGCATTGGGTTTGAAAAAGCTGGTAACAGCATATTTCTCACCCAATGAAGCCTGGAGCCGTTGCCTTATTCTTCTGCCATGGCTGCTACCTATCAAAAGTATCTTCCTCCTACGCTTGGGCTCCGATATTGAGTTGGAAGGAGCATCAGATTCAGGTTCTAGAGAATCCAGAACAGAGAATCTGTTGCTCAGTTCCACTTCAGTATTAGAGGTAGCAGTGGCAGTACTAGGGACACTTTACGCTTGAGATTAGAGACCACCTTAAACTCTGGTGATTTACTTCTAACTTTAGGTCTTATAGATTTCAAGGCTGCAATTTCCTCATAAGCAAGCTCTAATTGTCTGTGTAATTGGTGATGTTGTCCGCCTGTTCCTTTACAATACCGTATCGAATTGTTTACAATATTTACATTTCCATTGACTATTTACATTTTCAGCATTAGTATTTGCACAGTCCCAATGAAACCATATATTACATTGCATACAATTAACACCTTGACACACTTTACCTCGACAAGCACCACACTTATCTGACAAAATGCATATTTTCACTTCACTTCACTAATGTTCCATTACTCACACGTAGCACATACACTTCTAGGCTTTACTGTACTAAACTAAATTAGGCCTAAACTATAACAAGACACGAAATTGTATTATTCTTATATTTAACCTTACCTCTTAATATATCACTTCATCTTAAAGGTATTGAAAGCAAAGATATATTTGTAGCCACTTTGTTGATCAAGAGGACAGTTTACCATTTTCAAGTCTACACAGATGATTAATTTTTGTTCCATGTTATATATCTTTTCCATACTAAAGGAATGGCAGTGTACTTTCCTCTGATCCTGGCGCAGTGACCGAGTAGGGCGGAAGTATATTTGTTTCCAATGCTTAAAAATACACACATTCAACTACGTTGCGAACTGTCGATGAAAATGTATCATTCCCTTGGGCTATATTCTGAGACATCATTTTCTTCTAAAAGCCTCGGATGTACAGTAATTCCTGGGTACTATGTTCTTGTCTTCTATTAAAAATGGCAGAATTTCTTTCCCTTGATTAAATTAAATTTTAATTTTCGTTATGGCTGAAGTATTCTTTTCTTTTATTCTACTGGCGAGCAACTCAAAGGATTTCTGGGAAAGATTTAGGTCCCTAATCAGATCACTCATCTCGCTCTGGTGTAAACATTCACTAGGGTATGTGAAGTCTGAGAAGCACTGTAGCTGGCCCCAATTTATTTACCTTATGCTGCCTCACATATACAATATTCATCAACTGAGAGCTATACTAGGTCATGTAAGGGTGGAATAGATACCAGATCGCGTGCGGCACATGTCTCATAGCTCAAGATGATTAGGATGTGACCTCTTACCACGATTATTTCGATTCAGACTGTTACATTAGAAATACAGAATAACCACTGGTATTTCTATTTATATTTTGTCAACTCTCGCTAATACTCTGAACAACTTTTGCATACAATATGAGGACCCGAATGCTGATCTTCATCTCCAAGCTTCACACAAAAATAACCCAAATTTTCTTTCTCCACAAACTCAGAAGTATGTACACCCCACAAATGTAGCAAAATGTCGCGATAATTCAAGCACGATCATTGTAAAGTGGCCAATACTTTCGGACGTCCGATCTCCAAAATTGAGAAGGTATGAGAATAAATGTATTATAGTCCTGCAATAGGATAATAATAATTATGATTGAATTAAGATTTAGCATTTTAGAATCCAACATTTTGGATTAAAATCACAGTTAAAAGCACACTCACAAACCTTAATTTTATTGTACACACCAAGATCCCTAATTACGGAACAGAAAAAAAATGTTCGATACGCAACTGCATATAAAGGTGAAATCCAAATTTATATATTATTGTGGCGGCAGGCCGGAACATTCGCGCGCGTCATTGGAGGAAAGAGGCGAGCGGGAAGGAGGGTCCGGCGGAGTGGTGGCGCGGCGCGACGGGGAAGTTGCGCGCACATCTAGTGCGAGGACAGGTGCGGCGGAACAGAAGCAACAGGGGAGAATTACTGGAAGTTTCGAAAAGCCACGCGAGCCGATTGCTGTAGAAGCTACGCGAAGTAGCACCTAATTCGAGAAAGTGTGATTTAATAAAAAAAAAAAGTGGCAAGTGAGCCGCAGAGTTCAGTGCAGTTGAGCCAGTCTAGTTAGACAGTCAGCTGCGAGAAAGCTAGTTAGCGGACACGTATCCAGTGGAAGTCTTGTGTTCGATGTACAGTGAACTTAAGTGAGTACTGTGGCAGCGTCCAGGCGAGGGCAACGTGTCCGGAAGTCTCGGGTTCGAAGTGAAGTGAACTCTATCTGGAATTCTTGGGTTCGAAGTGCAGTCGACTGTTACCTGGAAGTCTTGGGTTCGAAGTGCAGTGGGCTGTTATCTGGAAGTCTTGGGTTCGACGTACCGTGAACTTGAGTGAGTGAGCTAGAAGAACTAGCCAAAGCGTACGAACTGAGAACTGACAGTTTTGTTTTGTGAATAGTGCTTTGTGAACACTAGTTGAGATTAGGAGTACAGTGTTGTTCTTCTCAATAATCCACGTGAATAGTCATTGTCGTTCTGTGAAGTGCAATAACGACCACTGTGCTGCAGTGTTGAGTGGAATACCTATTGTTGACGGGTGTGGCATTAAAGTCAGAAATCGAAAGCAATTACTGTTGTAAATAAAATTAACTTTGTTATTGTTTAATAAAAGTCACATTTGGTGTCAGAAGTGGGATATTTTCGACATAATGGAGAACCTACAGCTGATCCTGCAAGCCATCAAGGAAATAAAAGCAGTAATGAAGGCAGAAATGAACAAATATATAAGTGAAGTGAAGAACGACATTAGAGAAAGTAAGAGCAGACATGAAAAACGACCTAAGTGAAGTAAAGGCAAACATGAAAGCAGACATGAACATGCACAATAGTTAGGTAAAAAACGACATAAGTAAGTGACTACACAAATTGGAGGCATTGCGACCTATGTGGATGGAATTGTTACCATCGTAAAAGATGAAGTTAAGGCCGATTTTGAAAAGCTAAACGAGAATTTCGCAACTGTAAATACAGCAGTGGCCGAAGTGAGACCATTTCGACAGCATAATTCGTGCTCTCGAGTATCGTCAAGAGCAGACGAGTGAGATGCTGGATCAACATGATGAAGAAAACAAGCACATACTCGCATTAGTGGATTTCCAGGCTAGAGAACAGAAACAGATAATTTCCGAAGAGGTTCGACGTACCGTGGAAAAATCTGCCACAGAATTAAGCCAACATTTAGTGCGATGAAAGAGTAATGGAAAGGAGAAAAATTCCCTCCGGCGCCGGGATTTGAACCCGGGTTTTCAGCTCTACATGCTGACGCTTTATTCACTAAGCCACCCTGGATTCCATCCCGGCGTGGGACAGAATCCACTCAATAAAAATAATAATAATAATAATAATAATAATAATAATAATAAAATAAAGTAATACCACATATAGTGATTCTGTAGAATCGACGCCTCCAGCCAGATATTCGAACGTCAAAACGCCGATGTTTGACGGAACGCCGTCCTGGGAAATATTCCGATGCAAGTTCGAGGCTATTGCAGAACATAATGGGTGGACGTAGGCAGAGAAAATTCTCACCTGCTGGCCGCGCTTCAGGGACAGGCGTCGGAGATTCTTCACAGCGTCCCAGAAAAAAGGGACAGCCGCTTAGATAATGGAGTCGTTGGAGGGACGTTATGGTGACCATCAACTTGAGGCAGCATTTAGGACCCAACTGAAAACGAGGGTTCAACAGTCAGGCGAGTCCCTACAAGAATTTGCTATGGCTGTGGAACAACTGGTCCATAAGGCCCTCAGGGGCCTAGCTCCTGATTTCGTCGCTGTAGAGGCAGCTTACACCTTCGGCTGCGGAGTCCGCGAACACGAGATAAGACAACAGCTACCCTTTGTCGAGCACCACGCCATCAATAAGGCTCTGGCGGCTGCCCTCAGGATGGAGGCGGCCAAGTTGACGCCTAACGTCTCGGCATCGCACCGGTTTAGAAACGTCGCTGCGGCCGAAGTCGAGGAACGCCAACCAAAGTCACCCGAGCGACGGAGACGACGAGTGCCCACCTGCCGATCCTGCGGCGAACCTGTACACTTAATGAAGGACTGTGACCGATCTGGCCACAGGCAGGAAAACTAGAAGGGGCCGATGCGAGGAGGGGCACGTCGACGCCGTCATCACCATCCCCTCGGCTGATCTTGAAGACGGTTAACAGAAAATGCGACGATCGGCTGATTACTGACCGATGGATAAGAGGCCGTCCATGCAGATTACTAGTAGACACCGAAGTGTCGCTCACTATCGCCAGGCCGGAAGTCGTGCATGGCCTGCCTGGGAGGACGCCGCTACGCCGATATGAGCTTCGTACTGCTTCAGGCGAAAGCTTGTCCATCCACAAAGAGGTTTTCCTGGATCTGATCTTTGGGAAGAGGAGACTGGAGATGTCAGTTTACGTCGCCAACAACATTGAAGACGTCATCCTGGTACTCGACGCCATGCGGGTCTTCAATGCGACGGTGGACGTCCGGCGCCGTACCCTCCGTTTTGGTCAGAATGAAGTGTTCCTGTGGGACGTCGAAGACCAACGCATAGCCGGCAGTCTGATCTTGGAGAATCAAGTGATAATATGAGCAGGCTGCGAGATGATGGTGACGGCATGACTGGATGGACAGCCTAAGAGAAACCTGCTCCTCAAATCGCAAATAACTCCGATAGTGGCCAGATCCCTACTCCCAAACCAGGATGTCCTACCGGTAAGGGTCCTGAATATCACCAATAGGCACAAGAAGTGCCTAGTGGAACTGTACTAGGTAACATCGAGCCGATAGTGTCTCTGACATCTCTGGGGGATAAGGAGGAGCGTCAGCGACCATGTCAAGAACTAGACCCATCACTGAAATTGCTGGCTCGCGAATTGGCGGTGAATTTAAGGAAAGGAGAAAGAAGACAAGTCCACGAACTATTGACAGAACTTCAGGACGTGTTCATTCTGTCTGAAAATGACTCGGGAGAACGGACAACGTTCAGCAACGCATCGACACCGGAAATGCTCGCCCAATCTGACAACCTCCTCGACGTGTCCCTCTAGCTAAATAGAGGGAGATTGACAACCAGCTGCAGGGTATAAAAGCAAGAGGACTCAATGGGGAAACCGAAACCCCTTGGTCATCACCTGTGGTGCTGGTGAAGAAGAAGAATGGGGACCTGCGTTTCTGCGTGGACTACAGAAGACTGAATTACGTCACCAAGAAGGACTACTAGCCCTTCCACGAACTGACGACACCTTGGACACCCTGGCAGGAGCAGAGTGGTTCTCAATTTTGGATCTCAAGTCAGGATACTGGCAGGTGACACTATATCCTGAGAACAAGGAGAAAACGGCATTCTCTACAGGCCTGGGACTATGGCAGTTCACCGTTATGCCGTTCGACCTCGACGGCTACATTCCAGAGTCTAATGGAGTCCGTAATGAGAGGTCTGACATACGACACCTGTTTGCTGTACCTTGATGACGTCATCGTGGTCGGGAAGACCTTCGGCTAACAACTGTCGAACCTGACGAAAGTGTTCGAGAGTCTACGGCAACCCAGGCTGAAGTTGAACCCGAAGAAATGTCATCTGTTCCAGAAGAAGGTCAGCTACCTGGGGCACATAGTAGGGACCCACTGAGTGGCCACGGACATGGAGAAGCTGCTAGCCGTCAGACGATGGCCGAGACCGAGGGATAAGCCGTAGTTGCGCCGTATTTTCTGCCTCTGCACTTATAATAGAAGATTCGTAACTGGGTACGCCAACATCGCTAAGCTTCTAACCCAGCTGACCGAGGAAAAACGACAATTACAATGAACGGAAGGGGCGGAGTCATCATACCAATCGCTGAACGTGGCGCTCTGCACTGCTCCTGTACTGGGATACCGCATCCTTGGAAGAAAGTTCACGCTCGTCAGTAACGCTACCAACGTAGGCATCGGCGGAGTACTCTCTCAGGAACAGGACGGGCAAGAGAGGTTGATTGCCTACTTCAGCCGAACAGTTTGAAGAAACCATTCTGGTATTCGTAAATTCGGTGCCCTGCGATGCAAGGAATTGTCGCACAGCCTGCTCCACCTCATCATTGTTTTGGAAGTGACGTCACAAACGTTCGGCTTTCAATGCAGGGAACAGGTGAAAGTCCGATGTGGCAAGATCGGGACTGTAGGCCGGGTGATCCAATCTCTCCCATCCGAAGCGAGGAATGTGATCTTGTGTGAGCCTTACTATGTGTGGTCTTGCGTTGTCGTCCAAGAGCACAACACAACACAACACCTTCACTCAAGAGCCCTGGTCTCTTTCGTCGAATGGGGGCCCTGAGTTTTGTGAATGTGTTGCAGTAGCGTGCCGCATTGATGGTCCCTTCATGGAGGAAATCCAGGAGAATGACACCTTTTGCGATCCAGAACACTGTGGTCATAACCTTTCCTGCGCAGGATGTCACTTTGGATTTTTTCTTCACTGGCGAAGTGGGATGCTTCCACGTAATTGAGGCGGCCTTGGTGTCTGGTGTAAAGTGGTGCACCCATGTTACGTCGCCTGTGGCAACTATGAACAGAAACTCATTTCCCTCTCGCGTGTACCGCATCGTGCGATGGAGGCTGATTCCCATTCTTGCACCCTTGTGATCTGGGGCCAGGTTTCTCGGCACCCATCTTGCACAGCCTTTTCGGTAACCCAACACATCATGGAGCATGTGATGGGCCTGAGCACGACATATATGCAATGTGGACGCCACCTCTGATACCGTTATGCGCCTGTCAACTAACAGCATGTCCTGTACTCTAGCAATGTTTTTTTATTTGTGGATGTGGAGGGACGCCCACTTCGACCTTCATCTTCCACACTCTGCCTTCCTTCACTGAACATGCAACACCAGCGATCAACCATTTGACGAGACATGACCTCTTCACCATACACCGTCTGTAGGCGTTCATGAATGACAGACACACTACTCTCACGTGCCCATTCATACCGAATAACAGCACGCACTTCCATTGGCGACCATGTTGTCAGCACACGTCTATCTGCCATCGTGATTTTTACTCGCATAACCTTGGGCACGCCGTTCAACTTCTACGCTCTCTATCTCGGCGATCTGCGCGTGCGTCATTTCCTCTCCACTGACGGAATATTCCGTCGTTGAACCAGCAACATGTGTAGTTTCTTATGGTTATTGTTTGTTTCACTTGCTGTACCATCTTCCAATTAAAAAAATTACGAAACTTACTTCGGAACACCCCTTGTACTAGATTGTACTAAAACTATAACCTTCTATATGAGGGGATTTCAACATTTCGAACATTGCGAGCACCGTCTCCATATAATACTAAAGAGCGAGCACTGTGAAATCGAATGGGTTCAACGTCTGTATGAGTACATAAATAAAATAAATTAATAACTAAACAAATATATTTTAAACACTCACCAGGATAACCGGTAAACTTATCCGTGAATTGTAATGTTACGCAGAATTATTTCAGTGATGTCTAAGGAGATGTCGCACGTAGCTTAGCTTAAACAGTCCTATGTGAATTGGTTATTCGCGATCTTGCCTTGTTCTTAAAGTATTTCATAAATGAGAGAGTTTTTTTCATTTAGATATGTTGTCACGAAGATGGCCAGACGTTTGTGAGAAACAATCCGCAGTATTTTGAGCATTTTTGTATCTTCTGCTTCCCAAAGGCTATGAATTTTTCTTTTCAGAACAAATATTTCAGTCCTAAGGAGGACTGGAGATCTATCAACTGAAGTTCTACACGAGCAGTCATATTATTCTCTTGAATAATTTTGACTTTTTCTGATTAAGTCTACGCTAGATTTAAAAGGGTTATACAGCAAGAAATACGGGAAGGCCTATGTGGTCTCTAACATATTATAATGGATAGATAGGAAGACTATTTCTTTCGGCACGTACAACAAGGTTTGAATTTAAAACAGAACCTCAATAGCATTAGTGTTCGCGAGCACATTTTGACTCGGATGACGAGAGCTCAAATATCATTAAAAGAACACTATGGTGCTCGCGAGCAGCACCATGTTGAGCACGCCTGCTCTATATGATACTACGGATAATGTAAGAAGCGTGAATTAATAAATATTGTATTTTTAAATTATTACATATATTCTAAAAATGTCTTGGAAATAGTGCGGTACCGTCTACACACTGTAATTTCCTGAATCTGTGCCCCAAATAACTCTAAGACACCAACGAAAATTGTATTCGCCTCTGTTATTATCTGACGTATGTATATAATGTAATGTAATTTATCTCACTGCATTATAGTGGAGATAAATAATTTGTTACATTCCTTTCAGTATTATGGATGATGTTGAGGAGAATGTGTCACAAGAAGGTGCTGGCATTGATCGCGAAGAAGACGAATTGTCTCAGTATGATAAAAACAGATAGGACTCTTGAAACATTAACGACATAAGCCGTAATTCCTTCAAGAGTAATATATGCGACGAGGTTTTTGTAACACCGCAATCTCTGAAACTTCATTTTCATACACACAATAAAAAGTCATTCAAAAGTGCGATGTATGTGGAAAGTGTTTCTCACAATTGGCTGAATTGAAGCAACATGTACGCATTCACAGAGGCGAAAGACCATTCAATTGCGAGGTATATGGAAAGTGTTACACTGCATCCAGAGATGTTCACAAACATGCACGTATACACACTGGCGAAAGGCCATTCTAATACAAGATGCGTGGAAAGTTTTTCAGAGCTCCTGGAAATTTAAACAAGTAGCCTACGTATTCACATTAGCGAAAGGCTATTCAAATGCAAGGTATGTGTAAACTGTTTCTTAGTAAAGGAAATTAAAACAAACATGCACCGAAACACATTGGCGAAAGGCCATTCACATTCGATAAGTGTGGAAAGTGTTTCTCAACTTCAGGAGATTTAAACATACAGTCATTCATACACAAGGCGAAAGGCCATTGAGATGTGAGATGTTTAGAAACTGTTTCTTAGCATCTGAAGATTTAAGCATACATAATGGCGAAAGGCCTTTCAAATTCCAGGTGTGTGGAAAGTGTTTCTCATAAGCGTCATTATTTTAAGCAGTCATGCACGCATAGACACAGGCGAAAGGCTTTTCAAATGCGAGATGTGTAGGCAGTCGCAACGTGAGAGGCAACCATGGCAGCGGAAAAAGCTGAATTATCTCGTACGATTAGTCAAGACAAATCTTTAACAACATCGTCTACAGTCGTATCAATATTACTTATCATCTCTATCTGGAACTGATAATACCCTTTGGCACACTACAATGCCTATTTTGCGTGAGCTAACTGCCATCCCGATACTTCGTGTAGACTCTCAAATAGCCATAGACACACAATCAAAATGTAATGTGCTTGCATCACATTATCAACATGCCACCCCAAATGAGAGTAAAAATGAATAGACTATCTCTGAATTTGAAAAAGAACTTATAGAAAATGTTAATAAACCGAATGTGCCAGAAAGAATTTCCTATACTGGTCCACTAGAAGTGTCTCATTTCATTCAAAGGCTTCCAAATAAAAATTTCCCGGTCATGATCTTATATCCAACATTGCATTGAAGAAGCTTACCAAGAAAGCTCTTATATATTTGACGATGATTTTCAATGCTGAACTTTTAATTGGGTATTTTCCTAGAACCTGAAAGCTTGCTGAAATCATTGTTTTTCATAAGTCGAACAAATCTAAGCATTTGCCATCCAGTTATAGACTCATTAACTTACTGCCTACGCTATCGAATCTGTTTGAGAAAATTATTCCTCATCGAATTTGTATATTTACGTTCCAAAACAAGATTAGGCCTATACCACATTTTCAGTTTGATTTTCGGCCGAAACATTCTACAATACATAAATTGTAAAGTCATTAAATGTATTATAGAAGGGTTTGAAAAAAAAAAAACAATAGACTGCCGCTATGTTTCTGGATAATGCCCAAGCATTTGATACTGTTTGGCATGATGGTTTAATGCTCAAATTATATGAGAATTGGTTTTCCTGACTATCTCACACGCATCGTGATTTTTTTTGTTATGTTTTATCTGAGCGTCATTTGTCAGTATGTATAGATGGCATTAAATCAACGCTTCGTCCAATTTTAGCCGGATCTACACACTTATCACTTCTCTTCAATCACTTCACATAATATGACATTCCATATTTACGACCGTCACATATAGCTATGTATGTTCATGATACAGTTCTCTTCTCTTCTCACTGTAACCTGCAATTATTACTCTTCAGACATCCTTACATAAGCTGCTAACTGGTTCTCTGACTGACGTTTACTACTCAACATTACCAAGACAGAAGATAAAATATTCTCTTTAGGGCGTATTCATAATTCGCCTCCTTTAGTTCTTCTAAAGGTAAGCGTTCACTACATTGTATCGGACGCATCGCCTCACGGTAAATCCGTCCACGTTTCTCGGATGGGCAACTTTTCCGATGCGTGCGATCATGGCCTTCTTTAATAAATAAATTTTAATTGGTCAACTGTTACTATTATGTTGTGCCATGTTCAGTGTCGCGCCAAAATGGCAGACGGAAAACTTATTTCGCGTGTAGAAAATTTCGAAGAATTATATAATTTGAGGCGTTCCCATTACAGTAATCAAATCATTTCTTGCAAATATATTATGTAACCAATATTTCTTTCGTTTCTTCCTCTTCAATTAAGACGCATGAAGCAATTACAAATTCTTATTCGCTAACAGACGTAATTAATAGACCTAACCTCAACTCCTTTGCTTTCAGTAATGTCAATATCGTACGACGTCATGTTTTAAAACAGCTGATAGGGGAATCCGATGAGGCGATGAGGTGAAGCCGTTACAGTGAACGCACTGCACTTAAAATATCCGTTGCGTGCGATTCGTACGGGCAGTGCCATACGATGTAGTGAACGCTTACCTTAAATGAACAAGTTACATAGCTCTAGTCAAGAAGCTGTAAAATATCTGGGCATATTATTATACTAAAAGCCAGGTTATGAACCGACTAAACCGGAAGCAACGTTTTGTTGTTCTCTTTCTGAGCTCTGTTGCCACATAGTGAGGCGAGATTCAAAGCATGTTCAGCGTTTGTCACCGATATGTTTAAAATAACTACTGTATATAGTTCTCGATAACACTATCCACAATACTAGTAATTAAAATTACTGTTTTTAAGAAAGCACGAGCTAATGACGCTGGTATGAAATGCGACTCGTAATGCACGTGGTACTGCAAATGAAGTGGCTACACTGTCTCCGTGATTCCGTTGCCAGATTTTCGTTAGCAGACGACATTTTCACGCGAGGTCCAATGAAAAGCTCCGTTATCGTTCTCCCCTCCATCCCCCACACACAACGTGTCATCACTGCACAGGCTACCCCTCTAACCCGCACTTTCCTCTCGCCCATCCAACTACTTCCTGTTTCGTCGGTTCATTAGTATAGATACGGTACGAAACTTACATGGAATGCCCATATAAATCGCATTGTAACGGTCGCCTCTTCCAGAATTTGAAAATTACACCCTTTTGTTAACAGACGTTCACAAATTGGATTGAATTGTTCAATGTTACCACAGTCTACTATATACAGTCACGAAGCTTGAGTTTTGAGGGTGCTAGAAACAATAGAATGTGACGGTACTATTTTGCATTGCCTGTAATGAGGCGATATTAGCGATCCTAGTGGTGAGCAACTATCTAATGTTTGCATATTTACTACGTATTGAGCTTCGCGACTGTATATACTGGACTGTGATGTTACTCTACATCTCTTTTTACGACTTCTTTTAACTTAAGCAGCGCCAGAGTGTGGGACAGCAAATAAGACTCACATTCATCGTCTACAAGTTCTTCAGAACAAGTTCCTGCCAACAAATGCCCCGTGGTTTGTAAGAAATCAGCAGCTGCATCAAGAAATGGTAATTATTCCACTAGGACAATACGTCCATTCAGTGTCAAGATCTTTCTTCGACAAACCTCCTGGTGTTCCTAGAGCTGCGGCATAGGCCTGTAACATTGGAGCAAGATCTTGTCAGCCATCTAGACTTAAAAAGAAACTACCTCAGGATATCTTTCTTAGCGATACAGACGACTCATCATAAATTTCAGTCAGAAAAACACAGACTCTCAGTATCATGATTAATTTATTAATTAATTTAAAAATTACTTTCATTAGGGGAGCATTTACAGCCAACCTCATCATGCTATTGTATATGGGCTATGCCACAATTTAACAGTGGTCTGTATAACAAGTTTGCTGGTCGGCAAATAAATTAATAAATCGTTGGTCAAAGGGCACGGCCATTTAGATCATAGAGCTTGGAGTTTCAGTGTTGCCAACTGGACGGAAATTCCGTCGAAATTGACGGAATTTCAACGTACCGGACGGGTAAAAAAATGGCTTTGACGGTTGACGGATTTTCTGGCGGAAATCACGATTTACATTGTTTTTGACATTTTTAGCTGCTGTCATTTTTAATTGTTTAATTTTTTAGAGATTTTAATTTTTATTTGAACAGCCCTGCCTGTTCCGTACTAAGTTTAAGAATCCCCTGTTTCAAATTTCCTCGTAATCAAGTCTGATGTTGACGAATAATTATTTCAATCAGAATTTGTAGGTAAGTTCTGTTAAAAGTTGCTTATATATATTGGGTCTTATTATTTTTATTTTTTAATTTTGACGGATTCTGACGGATTTCCAGGTGTTATACTGACGGGGATACAATTTATGTGTTGGCAACACTGTGGAGTTTGTCTAGTCCAATAAAGTTTTGGTTGATATCCCGGAAGATAGGAGTTCTCGTTTGCTGAAAGTTTTATATTTTTGGAGAGGTGTGTTTCAATAATTGTTTTACATGTAAGTATATTTTAGAATATAGATGCATATATTCCAAGTAAACATACGCTTTAGCCTCGAATATATTATCATTGTACATTGATTATGATTACAGTAGGCCTATTTTGTGTCGTTTCGGAGAATGCTTCTCCATCTTCAGTTATAACAATTTCCATCGACTGTAACGAAAACAATTGCAATTAATAACTTTAATAGTTATTTATCAAATGTTAAATTTTTTAAAATATTGTAAAAATAATTTTAAAAATTAAATTATCTTAAAATTACAGTGCTTTACAATATCTTTTGTTGACTTAAAAAGATTAAAACGAATGTAAAATGTAATCAATTTCTGACTAAACAAATTATATTATATCTTCTACGTATAAATGTACTAAAGTATTAAAAAATGTTTGCATTCATTTTGTAATTAATTAAATGGTATGAAAGTTGAGATGATGTATAAAAATTAAAAGAAGTAATATCTTATAATGCATGTAAAATTGACAAAGACCTTTTTTTTTTTCAAATAAGAATAAAAAAATTAAAATAAAAAAGAATAAACAAAAGTGCAATTTGGATGAATGACTCACCGAAGTGGTTCCAGATGTTTGAACTGTGTTCCTGCTTAGCATGATGTAGACTGACAAAGGCAAAGGAAGGGACAGAAATTACGTTAACTTGCAAGTACATTGGTCTTTTAGGCCCGGTTCACACGAACGGAATGTCTGCGGAACAGCAGTTGCGCGGCAGCCGCACCTTTCTGAGGCCACACGAGCAGATGAAAGACGGACGGAAGGATTTGAGGTGGACATTCGCCATAGATGCTAATCACCTTGTAGTACTAGTGTACTTCGAAATGCAATTATGATAAGAAAAGTAAAGATGAAGACATTGAGTGCATCCAATAGTCAACAGTCCTTTATTAGAAGGAACTTTTCATGTGTTGTTTAACTAGTTCCGCAAGGAGGAATCAGTTTATTTTAATTAACTTCAAAATGACATTTCCCAGCTTCGATGAATTTTATTGTATCATACTCTGAAAAATGCCTTCAGAAAGAATATATTAACGTAAGACTGGTTATACTTCCAATAGAATGCTTTCTATAACATTTATGGCAAATTAATGCCAATAGTTGTATGCATTTAATTGTTGAAATGGAACTGCAATAAGTAATAAGTGCATTTAATTTCGTATTCACTTTGGAGAAAATATGTTACTGTACGTATAGCTATTGCCGGTAGTTAGTAGAAGGTAAAAAGAGAGGGATTAGAAGGAATTATCAATAATAAATAGAATTTACTGGAATGAAATAGCCTATGTTAAGGTTATCGTTTGTTTTATTTTCAGAAACTGAAATGTTTTTATAAAAAACACATAGAGACACTAATGAAGTAAAAAGTAAATGTCATAAATTAAAATAATTTATGTATTATTGTATAAGCTTATGCGAGAAATACTACTTATTAACACATTTCCTTTCTGAGTCGGAATGTTCCATGAAAGTGAGAAACAGTACACAACACATTTCATACCATGCTGAACATTTTTTGTTTCTGTCCTTGTATTCTTCATTTTGAATGTCCTAAATATATGGCCTTTTCTCACTCTCGATCATCTCAACGTCAACTTTCTCTACATCCATATCACTCATTGAATACGATTACAATGTGCAATGCACCACTACAAGTTAAAAAATTGCAACAGCTAGTACTACAATACACGTGTGATATGTCGACTGTGGCTCAAGCAAACGTTACAGAGGGTTTTTCTCGGGGTACTCCCGTTTCCCTCTATCATTCCATCAACACTCTCCACCTTACCTCATCTATCATCTGCAATAGTAAAACATATATGGGGGTGAAGTTATGGAGGTAGTAGGGCTTATGGATTTCCGATGCTGATATAGGAAGGGTTTGGGGCTCAGATAGGATGCCTATCCGTCAGCCGACGATGACAGGAAGGGCTTGGGACTCTGGCCCCTGAGACTTATCAGGCTACTTGTCCGTGAAATGGGACCTAGCTCTATTAGGGACTGATGCAGGATGGCCCACCTGTCAGCACCATATTCACGAATGTCACTCAGGCCACCTATCAGATTTGGACATTTATTGTTGCATATAGGCCTATAGACACACAAAGGGCCAAAGCATACCTAAGGTACCGAGTCCTGTCGTCTGGGCACTCGCCGCCAAACTGCCGCGTCTGCTCGTGTGATTGATACAATATAATAATTCAATAGCCCTTAGCGAACTTGCGGCCACCGTGCGGCGTCCGTTCCACTATGGGCAATGCGGCTGGCATACGGAGACGTTCCGCTGCCGCAGACTGTCCGTCCTGTGTGAACTGCTACATTTAAATTAGTGTGCCATAGAAAATGGTGCGGCTGCCGTTCTGCAGACATTCTGCTCATGTGAACCGGGCTTTACTGTTCAATTCGGAAGTAATGTATCGGTCAAATTTTCGTAAATTGCTTTTCATTAATATTGTGGGCATTAACGAATTTGTCCTTGTGTATTTCAATGGACTCCAGAATATTTAATACTTTACCCTTCTTGTAAATATGTAAAATTTCCATATCTGAATTAATAGCTGTGAAATGATGTTGATTATTGTACATATGTTCGCTAAAAGCTGAACGAGAAATTTCATGCGAAATATTTCTATGTTCTTTATATCCGATGCTGAAATTTCTGCCTGTTTGACCTACATATGTAGCGTTACATTCTGGACATTGGCAACTTAATTTATATACATCCGATGAACTAAATTTATCAATGTATTTGGCAACTTAATTTATATACATCCGATGAACTGAATTTATCAATGTTACTATGATTAAATTTGTTAAACAGAATTTTACCAATGCAGTTATTAATCTTATATGCGATATTAAAGTTACGTTTTTTGAAAAGAGTGGTAATATTGTAGGTGTATTGATTGGAATAAAGTAAAGTGATGTAATATTTTTGCTCTTTTTTATTAGACAAGTGTGTAAGGGTTTTCAATCGTTGTTTTTTTGGTTTAAACGCGAAATGTTCTTATCCACTGTCGTTGTATTGAAGCCATTATCTATTTCTATTATATATAGTGTCTAATTCTTTATTATAATCGGGTTTTGACATTGGGATGCTAAGTAGTCTGTTGATTAAACTATGTAATCCTGCTCTTTTATGCTGTGCAGGATGAGTTGAATGAATAGGAATTAGTATGTGTGGGTTTTCTATATATTTTATAAAGAATTTTATTGGCCTTTCTTTCTATAGGTATGTCTAAAAAATGTAAAGTTTTATCCATTTCATCTTCTTTAGTGAACTGAATCTAAGGATGCATAGTATTTATGTTATCTAACAAATTTTGAGAACCAATGTCTTGATAAATTAAAGGTGTGTCGTCAACATAGCGTATCCATTTGACACTATTTTGTGTGTTGGATTCTATAAATTTATTTTCCAAATCATTGAAAAAAATTCTGCTAAAATGCCTGATAATGGAAAACCTATAGGGAGACCGTCGTTTTGTTTATAAAACTTATTGTTGAAAGTGAAATAATGTTGATCTGTGCAGATGCGTAATAACCTTGTTATTTCTTCAAAATTTCTATTTTACTAATATTCTGCTCTGTTAAATAAAATTGTGTTCAATTATCTGAATAGTATCATCAGTAGGAATATTGGTATACATATTTGTAACATCGAATGAAGCTATTTTGCAATTTTCAGTAACCTGTTGATTCTCCAAAATTTCTATCATTTCTGTAGTACTTCTTATACTATAATTGTTGCGAAATTTGAAATTAGTCTTCAAATGAGTCTTTAAAAATTTTGCAGTATTGTAGTTAGGGGCTATACGCAAATTTACAATTGGTGTAATGGGAATATTTGGTTTATGTATTTTTTGGTAAATATCTCATTTTAAGGGCCTGTGGATTCATTGAAATTAAAGAAAGTTTTTCTTTATTCGTGAGAGTAAAGTATATTGTTTTAAATTCCTCTGGTAGTGATTTGCAGGGTCTCTCTTCAAAGTTTCAAACTTATTTTCTGAAATAAAGAGTTCTGTTTTTTTTTTTTTATGTGATCTGATTTTTCTAAAATTACAGCCGTGTTCCCTTTATCTGCTTTTGTAACAAGCAAACTTGTTTTCAGAGATTTTATTACAAAGATTCTTCATTGTTTGTTTATTTATTTTACTAGAGACTGATCTTTTATTTTGTTTAATATTTGATTGTATTTTGTTGATTCTATTTGCTATTTTCTGTCAAATTATATTCCTTTGGGGTTCATTAAGCTTTCGTAAGGCAATTTCAGAAACTATGATAAGTTGTTGAGTTGATTTTAATTTGTTGTCATCCAAATTGTACTTTTGTCCATTCTTTAACAAAATTAGTTTAATTATGATCAAAGTCAATATTTGACAAATTGATAATTCTATCATGAAAGAAGATGTGTTGTGTCAGAGAACTCTTAAGAACTTATTAGCTTTTTTTTTTTTTTTTTTTTTTGAGTTGATCTTAAATTCTGAATTTTCTTTTTTAATTTAAGATATTGAAATCTTACTTTCGTGCTTATACGTTGAAAAATCTCTTTTTGAATAAGTTCCCATTTTACTGGATGTAAACTACTAATTATATTCAAATGATAATAATGATATAATTTTAAATTTAATTCATCTTTCTGAATATGCATAGTTTTGATTTCGTTTTGGATCCAGATTTTTGTACAATGTTTGACAATATGTCGAGGTTCTCGAGACTCTATATTTGGTTTGATATTAACGTATTTAGATTTCAAACATTTCTTTAAGCAAGTTTTATTGAACTATATTTTCTTATTTAAAAATTCCATTTGAGTCGCAAGTCGTGGCATAAGTTGACCAACTTTTCTTCACTAGCCATATTTAATGATAAAAACCCGATTATAATAAAGAATTGGACACTACATATACAATAGCAATAGATAATGGCTTCAATACGATGACAGTGGATAAGATCATTTCGCGCTTAAACCAAAAACAACGATTGAAAACCCTTACACACTTGTCTAATAAAAAAGAGCAAAAATATTACATCACTTTAGTTTATTCCAATCAATACACCTACACTATTACCACTCTTTTCAAAAAACTTAACTTTAATATTGCATATCAGACTATTAACTACATTGGTAAAATTCTGTTTAACAAATTTAATAATAGTAACATTGATAAATTCAGTTCATCAGGTATATATAAATTAAGTTGCCAATTTCCAGAATGTAATGCTACATATGTAGGTCAAACAGGCAGAAATTTCAACATCAGATATAAAGAACATAGAATTATTTCGCATGAAATTTCTCGTTCAGCTTTTAGCAAACATATGTACAATAATCAACATCATTTCACAGATATTAATTCAGACATGGAAATTTTACATATTAACAGGAAGGGCAAAGTATTAAATATTCTGGAGTCCATTAAAATACACAAGGACAAATTCGTTAATCCCCACAATATTAATGGAAAAGCAATTTACGAAAAGAACATTCTCTTTGACCAATACATTACTTCCGAATTGAACAGTAAAAGACCAACGTAGTTGCAATTTAACGTAATTTCTGTCCCTCCCTTTGCCTTTGTCAGTCTACTTCATGCTAAGAAAGAACACAGTTCAAACATCTGGAACCATTTCGGTGAGTCATTCATCCAAATTGCACTTTTGTCTATTCTTTTTATTTTAATTTTTTTCATTCTTATTTTAAAAATGGTCTTTGTCAATTTTGTCAGATAATTTTACATGCATTATAAGATATTACTTCTTTTAATTTTTAAACATCATCTCAACTTTCATACCATTTAATTTAATTAATTACAAAATGAATGCAAACATTTTTTAATACTTTAGTACATTTATACGTAGAAGATATAACATAATTTGTTTAGTCAGAAATTGATTACATTTTACATTCGTTTTAATCTTTTTAAGTCAACAAAAAATATTGTAAAGCATTGTAATTTTAAGATAATTTAATTTTTAAAATTCTTTTTACAACATTTTTAAAAATTTAACATTTGATAAATAACTATTAAAGTTATTAATTGCAATTGTTTTCGTTGCATTCGATGTAAATTGTTATCATTGAAGATGGAGAAGCATTCTCCGAAACATGTATGAGTAAGAAGCTCAACATACTTATAAAGTGCTCATACAACTATAGTAAATCTCCTCCAATCTTAATGTATTTTATCGATTTTATTAACACTGTAACAAAAACTTTACCAAATGTGTATTTTATCATACGTGTCGAACTTGAAGTCAGGCCACAAAAGGAAAAACACTGAAGAAGAGGGATTCGATCCGGTGCTGTGGATTGAACTTCGACGTAGCTCAATGGTTAGAGCGCTTGGTACTTAGAACTGAGGAACTGGGTTCGGTCCCCGGTGCCGGAGCGAATTTTTCTTCTCTCATATCAATTGTTACCATAACATATTATATTCTGTAGGACGAAAAATTAATCTTTATGTAGATACGTGGTCTTAGTTTGCTGTCACGAATACTTTCAATAAAAAATTGTTTCATACCTGTAATGCACCGTTGTAGCTCCTCCCCACTTGCTACTTATTTGGTAATAAGTAACAGAATCCAGGACGAATTACTAGGGAAGCGATCAGTTTCCCTGGTATTGCTCTCGGACCTACCGAGTGTTATATTTGTAACAAGTAGGGGTAGGGGAGAGGGCTACAACAGTGTACTAGAATATGTATGTAAGTATCAAACGATTTTTATGTTGAAAGTAATTGTGGCTGCAAAGTAATACCAGTGGGTACAATAGTGTGTACCCCATATGTAAATTTACACATTCAGATAGGTTTATTTGTATACGCAATAAAAAATAAAGGTACCTAATTACTGTTACCCCGATTAACCTATATACTGTAGTTAAGTGTTAAGAACTTGCGTGGAATACAAAAACCCCCATCTTTATTTAGAACACTATACGTCGGAAATTGTTTCGTTTACAACGTTGTAAGTTTCATTACCTTTCATGAATGTCAATCTAACCTTTGTCTAGACAGAACTAGCCAGTTTTGTCCTACTCGGTTGTAATATAATATGTACTGTTTTCGGCTTCGAAAGTTCGGAAGGAAATGACAGTGACACAGAGTGAATTAAATAATATAAATAATTTTATTTTAAGTTTAATTATTTAAATTAATACTAACATGCATTGATATATTCGTGTTAATATAGTACGAACTGGATATTCATAAGTGAGAGAAGTACAGGCGGTAATTAAGTTATTACAAATAATATTGTAGGCTCCTTATTTAACTAGTCAGTTTGTAATTAAAAATGTAACTGGACAAACATTGTTACTACATAAAAATTAAATGAAATGTACATATAGTAAGTTACTATAAATCCACAGTTCTATGAAAATGTAAAGTTCTCAGGGAATGCATTAAGTATTTATAAAAACATAGCCTATTATGTTACATAGATTGTAACTACAAAAAGAAATTTTTAGACTCATATTATTATAATGCAGTTAATAACTTTACAACAAATCATCACTTTGCAGACAATATCGAACAAAATATCATGAAAATGATCAAATATCACCACCAGATTCTGTTACTGCATTATGCACAGGAGTAAACCACGGCGTATTGGAGGAAGTTGTGAGAAGATCACAGATTCACTGTCCTAAAAGATAAGAGTACTAAGTACTACTTTTCGATCACAAGTGATAGAAATATCTGTAACAGAGTACTGAATATTCAATACTCTATCTGCTATGGAACAGATTTCAATAGCGATATTTTGTCACATATTTCGCGTCTTCAGTCACAGGTTTATAAATGACAACCGTGTACCTGTGATAAAATATCGGTTTGTAAAATATCAGCCATTTTTTTTGTCCGCTTTCGCTACTGTCCCTATGAAAGGTTTTATTTATAGTAGTAGAATTTTTTTTTACTAGGCCTACCTTCGTTTCCCTATCATTCATTAGGCCTATGTGTAGTTGTCTCATTATATAATATAATAATAACAGTAATAATAATATGGGATTTGAGGGAGGTGGGATGTGATGATAGAGACTGAATTAATCTTGCTCAGGATAGGGACCAATGGCGGGCTTATGTGAGGGCGGCAATGAACCTCCGGGTTCCTTAAAAGCCAGTAAGTAAGTATAATAATATTAACAATAATAGCAGCAGTAGCACAGTCTAGTATATACAGTCACGAAGCTTGAGTTGTGAGGGTGCTAGGAACAATAGACTGTGCTGGTGCTATTTCGCATTGTCTATAATGAGGCGATATTAGCGATCCTAGTGGTGAGCAACTATCTATGGATGCATATTTACTACGTATTGAGCTTCGTGACTGTATATGCTAGACTGTGGTAGTAGTACATGATTTTAGTAACTTCACTGTTGAAGCTGATCACACATACTGAATATGCTTATTTAAAGAACATTTATATCATCAGTTATTGATACCGTAGACAGTAATGCTGCACAACACTTAGTTATATAATTCAGAATTATTTAATAGATTTAATGGTAGTATCCAGGGAAGAGTCGCTGTTTCCCCGATCAAAAAGATGTGTGACGTAATAGGTATATTTGATATCACGTATATCCGCACATTACATTGCAAGTACGCCAAACTCTCTTAATAAAAATGTTGCAAGTTAAGATTAATAGAATACTAAAGAGAGTAGTGTAGAGAATCGATTTAATATACGTATAGTGAGACAACTGATAGTGGATAAGCATAGTCACGCCATCATTCGGATATCATATTAGTTCCTTGTATAATATAAGCTCAGTAATTCGTGATCTATTTGCCATATAAACTGTATTCACTGGTGAAGGTGGTAGGAGGCTTTTGAGGATTTTCCTACCCTAAAAATCTGAGGTATTATTCCTAGTAACAGTAGCTGTGTAAGTTCGTGATAACGATGTATCGTAACACTTGATTGCACTCCGATCCTTCCATATATTACGTTCACTGTTGGCAGTCATTCCAGTAGGCCTGTGGAGATAGTAGTGCGAGCCTCGAGATTTGTGACACAATCCTCTAAAAGCATGGTTACGACCTTGACTCGCAAATATGATGGATAACCAGGGAGGGGAATAATTCGATTCACTACATTTCCGTGCAAAAGAGGCTAGCCTTTTTTAATAATAATAATAATAATATTAATAATAATAATAACAACAACAACAACAACAACAACAATGTTATGTCGTGCTGTATCGGTTTTGTCTTAAAGTGCTGCGTTGTTGAGTTTGGTTTAATCAAAAGTGGATGTGTGTGTTACATATTAATTTTGCATAAAATACTCATGCTGAGACATAATTGAGGTCATATTATTTGTAGAATTTAAAGAGAAACCGTTTTCAAGTTGGACGTATTTAACAAAATGTTCTTACAAAGATAGGAGATCGACACCACATTTACATATTAAAATAGCGGAAGAAGTCAAAATAGAAATGATCGATTTTCATGGTATAAGAAAAATCCTTGACTAACAGTTTGATAGAAAAGTTGATAAACATCTGCTGTATAAAAAGATAGATGTAAGCAGATTTTTTCAGCCTACCCAGTATTTACACCTTAGTTTGGCCACTGACTCTAATCAGGTTAATAACAAACTAATGAAATCTATTCTATTATATGATAATAAAGTCATATGTTTAATACCTTTATCATTAAGGGATGAAGTAAAAGTTATCGAGTTAAAGGAAAACGAAAAACGAAGTATATGGAAAATAATGTTGAAATTCAGTTGTGGAAAACTCAGGTGTAACACTTTGAAAAATAAAGGCTGTATCATAATTAAATGGCTTGCGGTGAATAATGGTGACTTAAAAAAAAGGAACAGAAAGCAACTGGTTATGTATAAAATAAATGAACTGTTGTGAGAGTGGGTTCTTCAAGCTCTTTCATAGAACATGTCAATTTCTGGACCTAATCTGCAAAGCAAACCCTTGAACTGGGAGGAAATGATATAAGCCCGAATTCATGACTTCTAATGGATGACTCCTAGTTCAATTAAATAATTTGCAGTGATATATAGTACACTATTATAGTTTAGTGTAATTAGTAAACTTTAATAATGTTTAATGAGTGTGTTACCAGTACAATTAAAACAAAAAATTATATTTTCATCAAGATGATTGACCAAATTGACCAAAGGAATAAGCGACAGAAAGCTGATTTAATGTCAACATTGTTAGACGGAATATTTTGTACTTCCTGCAATTTGCGGCATCCCATTTTGTTTTTCATTTATACAAATGATAATATATTCCATTTTAAGTTCACACCCGAATAACACGAAAACCTGTGCACAACGAAAAAACAATTAGGACCATGTCATTTTCGTCTTAGTAGTATATATTATTTTAATGTACCGAAGTACATATGATATTTCCATGCAGATATTCTGCGTCATCATACGATGAAAGAGTAATGGAACGGAGAAAAATTCTCTCCAGCGCCGGGATTTGAACCCGGGTTTTCAGCTCTACGTGCTGATGCTTTATGCACTAAGCCACCGAAGTGCATATGATATTTCCATTACTCTTTCATCGTATGATGACGCAGACTATCTGCATGGAAATATATGTACTTCTGTACATTAAAATAATATATATGATATGTGTAAATCACTTCGTGATTTAAGATGGCGCTTATTCCGTCGGATCTCGGCCAACTAGTCACTCATAACGAGTGCACCTCAGCACATGTGTGGACTTGAGTCCTACGTTCATAGACATCTATGACGTAGTGCAGAGGGCGGCTACTAGAGGGAACCTAAGAGTTGGAACTTAATCTGAGACGATTCTGTCTGATGCCGGGGTGGGTATCCGGTGTGGCTTAGTGGATAAAGCATCAGCACGTAGAGCTGAAAACCCGGGTTCAAATCCCGGCGCTGGAGAGAATTTTTCTCCGTTCCATTACTCTTTCGTCATAGGTTTTAGTAGATTAATAAATTTATAGAACAGGTGTTGTGTGAAAATGTTTGAAACCAATTGAATGTGACTTCCATTCTTGCAACGAGAAAGAAAATAGGCGTTGTTATTAAGGTTGAAAATTATTAAGAAAAAGATAATAGCCAGATTTGTGTGTAATATGGATGAAACTTACAAATTTACCTTTCTAATTCAAGGGGCGAGGAGAACGAACACAAAATGTAACTATTCATGACGTGTTGTATATATAAATGTAATATTCGCCACAGTACAATTTATTATCATCAGATAAGGTTGCCAGATTTCAGAAATCAAAGAACGAGACATGTAGATTACTGGTATGTAGGCGTGAATGTTATGGTTGTTAGATATATTTTGAATAAAATTAACATATTTGTCATATTACAGAACATATTTTGAGTAGCATTATTAAAATAACATAACTTAAATAATCACAAGGCAGAAACGAGAACTAAAATGATGACCAGTATTCTTTGAAAGACAGATGTGAATGAAAGCAAACGCATCTTGGAATCAAACAGAACGGTTTGGTAGGTTGTAAATTCCAGCAATATCCCAAAACTCTTCCAGTAGTTCATTCTGTACAGTATGTATGGATTATTTTCACCGCTTTAACTTCAACATCTGTTGACGAAGTATCTGCAGCAATATGCACGCTATTATGCAACATATGAGCAGGCTGCAGATCCTTTCCATGGCATCATTTAAAATGGTTTTCAATTTAAAATTAACATTGTTGTTTCTCCTGCACTGTCTACCAACAAAATTATCTGCACAAAATATGATGCAGATTTTAACATACAAACCACAAAACTGAATTCCTTTCTTGCAAAATTAAAAGAAGGAATATTGTATTCCATTTTCGTGTGAACCAAACGTCAGCAATTTTATTTCCCTTGCCATGTACTCAGATGTGAAATATTTTTGCCACAGTACCAAATATCTTTTCCTTGGAAGCATTAATGGAAATAGAATAAAATTTCTGTTTATTGTTTATATCATTAATGTCATCTTCATCTTTCACAGAGTTGGAAGCGTTAACTTTTCACAAAATTTGAACGAAGTTACGTCCCCTGATGCACTACTACCAGGGCCGCCGAGAAGGGGGGGCAAAGGGGGCGAGTGCATATGTGCCCGTGAGCAATAAGGGCCTGTCAGATTAAGTGAGTCTGATTATTTTTTATTATCATGAATAACACTAGCCTGCGAATTTCAACTTTGTGTTTGTTGCCTAAACTAAGTAATGTGATTTTATATAATGTCGATTTGCTGAATCCGAATTTTCAATCCGTTTGCTTCTATCACGTCAGGTTTGTTTACAAAATCACTTTAAATGTATTTTATAATTACGTGAATTTCATCACAAATGTTTTCATTTCACTTTTTTATTTCAAATTCAAAAACAATATTTAAAAGACACAACTTGCTGAAATTATGTGTATGGTTGTTCATACATGTCACTAGAGTGTTTTTGCTTTGCTTTATCTTGTTTACTTCACTATTTGATGCATAAATTAGCACAGTGTATCACACAAAAAATTACACCACTTGCTTCTTAGTTGAGAAAGTCCCCCTGTTCCTTTTTCTTTTATGTTTCTCTTCAGGTAGTTCACACTTTAACATCCAACAATAATCACCAAGCATGCTGATGCTCCCGCATCCCTGGTACCTTCTTTCGAACTCCTGCACATCCTTGTGAAATCGTTTAATCTTACTCTTAGCTGAAAAATCCTAGATTTTCGGCGAAATAATCTAGCTGAGAAAACAGAAAATTTTGATACTCATGTTACAACCAAATTCCTGGTATGCTTCAAGCATGTTAGCCACAATGTTTCGGTAATTAGGATCCTTGTTGCCAAGAAATTTTAAAACAACTTCACAAAACAACATCCATGCTGATTTCTCCTTTTCATCCATACTGTTTTTAAATGCTGCATCAGAAATGTTTTCTTATGCCAGGACCATTAAATATATATCTTCTTTCAGTTTGCTTCAGATAGTAGTGGAAATTTCTCACATATGTAGGCCTACTTAAAACAGCCTCCTTCCTTATTTAAAACTTTTACAAGCTGTTTCATTAAGCCAAGCTTGTTGTGGAGAGATGGCAGCACAACTTTAGAAGAACTAACAAGGCTTTGGCGCACAGCATTCTTACAACCGACTTCCAAATTTTGTCGAGGTGGCCAGTCTTTCATAGTCCAGTGATCAACTCGTGCCCTACTATCCCACAGGGAAAGAATGCATGGAAATTTGGTAAAACCGGATTGTTGACCTAGCAACATAGTAAGAACTTTGAAATCATCACAAACTTGCCAGTTGTGTTCCTATAGTCTAGTCGCAATAACAGCAGTTGCAAATTTGTGTATGACTTTTTGAGGATCACTGAATAGGCAAGGGGCACTGAACCAAAAATATTTCCGTTATGAAGGAGGAAATCCTTTAAACTTCGCTTGGAAGCATCAATGAACAGTCTCATTCACATAGGTCATAGTTTGGAAGTTCAAGTATTAGCTAAAATTCTTTCACATTACTGCAATATACAAGATTATCATCTTCGGAGAAAAAGTATTTAAAACCTATTTCACGTTGTCAGTACCAATAGAATTATGTTTAAGATTTTCTGGTCGCACAGGGATTGGTACAGTAGGCAAGGTAAAATGGCTGACCGAACAACTGAATACACAATTTGATTTTTATGTTTAGAATCGTACCCCTTCACATCACACGAACAGAAGTAGCAGTCATTACTATGGTTCGACTGCTCTCTCCAAACCATAGGTACTCCAAAAGATAGCAACGGTCTTTTCCAATTGATCAAATGACGAAGTTCTTCAGTGCATACTCTACATACTTTGTGTGGTGCCCAAGCTTTACTTTGGTCTCCAAGTTTGATTCCAAAATAGGCATGGTATGACTTTTTCGCAAAATCTGTAATATTACATATCTGCTTAGGCAATGTGTATATCCTACATAAGTTATATAACAAACGCGGTCTGGATTATTTAGACATCCTCGATGCAACATGGTAAGTACTTTCTCACTGAACTAAAAACTTCCAACATTCTACTCCACAATAAAGCTTCAACCTGATTTCGTTTCGTTTCCAGATGAAATGCAGACTAATGAAATGTGAGAGAAACTAGACGAGTTGATTTCAGTTGTCCCTCACCAAGGAGTGGCTGACATTTTTATCTTTCACAAATAAAAATAATGACAAGGCTGCACGTTATTTCGCCCTAACTTTCTTATGTGCTTGCACCCCCTATCTGCTAAGAAACATCCAGTGTCCTTGGTTTTCAATATAAACACCTTAAAAATATGTTGAATACATTTGGTTTTCATATCCTAACATACTAAACCTACATATGTTAATTACAGTTTAAATAATTATGCTATAAATTGTCGTAATATATTATAAGAAAATTAAAATAACAAAAAAAAAAAAATGGTACGTGATAGGAACTTTTTGGCTTTGAATTTGATTTCAGCATGCTAAAAATACCCTAAAAACATTAAAACTTTGGAGGCAGGAATTTCATCGCAGACTAGTGTAATTATTCGTAGATACATAGGCTGCAGGTATTACAAAATTTTGTAAGAACATTTGTTACATGAATTTGACATATTAACTCAACAATAGTAGAATTAATACAAATTAACACTTCATATGTAAATATTTGAGTTTTATATAATAAAATACTGGTTTCCCGCATTAACGTTCACCAACACGACACTTAAGGGCCCCGGCATTTGCTTGAACTATGTTCCTGTCGCTTGTACTGAACATGTTCAATTATTTATTGGCTTGTCCTTTTTAACTACTAACCCCCCACAGGCCCACTGCAATATGCTCGTGGACTCTCTCAAACCGAAGTCGCAGGATACATTTCTTTTTCAGTACACTGTATGTTTTTTGTCGAAACTTTCGTCTTTTCGTTGTCGTTTGTCTAGTAAATTCTGTTCATTACTGTTACTGGTTATAGTTTAACTGCACAATGGACAAGTATAAGCATAAGTCGGGAGCTGAGAAGCACAAGGAGAGACAAAAAAATTGGGTGCTAGACTGCGTGAAAAATATTATGAAGACATTAACAAAGAGTGATGAGTCCATTCATACCTCTAATTTAGAGCCAGCCCCACTGAAACCTATGAATCTCGTAAATAGTCTAACAGAATTAAAACTGAACAGTTTATTTCCAAATATTTGTATCGCCATTAGTAGAGTGACCAGATTCAAATTGATGAAAAAGAGGACATAAAGTTTCAAAAAGGAGGATATTGTTCGATGAAAGAGGGCAGAAAATATGTGTTTAGATTTAGGCTTATTATACTTTAAATTACATCATTATCTATTTTAATACAAAATATTTACAGTAGGCCTACAGATTTAGGCGTATGTAATACTTAAATATATATTAATATCTATTTTATTACAAAATAATTATGAAAAAAATTAATAATAATAATTTCACAGTTGGCTACATATGAAAGTCAAGGGAACTATAATTATTACAGAGGACAGATAATATCTATTTAGATTTAGGCTTAGGCCTATATTATACTTAAAATTATGTCAATATCTATATCATTACAACATACGATAAAACTTAATAATATAAAATGATTGTACAATTAATGAAAGCAGCGGCCGTAACAAGTAGGAGTAAAGAGATTTATGATCGTTGGCAAAGAGTATATTCCGTCGATGCTGCTGCCACCTAAAGACAAATTACTTGAGAAAGGCGTCAGATCAGATAATTTCAAAACATTAGGCATACAAGTTGCGAAAAGGAGAACATTTCTTTATTTTTTTTAAATCCGCCCTGACCCGAGACAGAGGCCTAGAAAGGAGGGCATGTCTCGACAAAAGAGGACGTCTGGTCACCCTAGCCACTGGAATATTCCATGCAATTCCTGTGACAGTTGCTGATCCTTAAAGATCCTTCAGAAATATAAAGGAAATAAAAAATGTATTCAGACAAACAATGTGTCAAGAATGACTGAGTAACCTTGGCCTCCTTAGTTTTTTTTTTTATTTTAGTAGGTTATTTTACGACGATTTTCCAACATCTTATGTTATTTAGCGTCTGAATGAGATGAAGGTGATAATGCCGATGAAATGAGTCCAGGGCCCAGCAACTAAAGTTACCCAGCATTTGCTCATATTGGGTTGAGAGGAAAACTCCGGAGAAAACCTCAACCAGGTAACTTGCCCCGACTGGGAAATGTACCCGGGTCACCTGGTTTCGCTGCCAGACGCACTAACCGTTACTACACAGGTGTGGACACCTCCTTAGTCTGGAGACTGATCTTGCTAGGTCTTTAAATTTTGATGATGTAATTGATTATTTTGTATCATTGAAGTCAAGGAGAGTTGTTTGTTGATGTTGGACTGCAAGTTAGACATTACAGGTGTTTAGGAATAATTTTTTATGAATATAATATATTGTGTTAATGTGAAGTTTTGCTAAAAGTGTTAACTGGAATAAAAGTGTATAGTTTTAGGTTCGTATCTGTGTATGGGGTTATCTTTTATTTATTTTACAAATAGTCATTATGGTTAGAATAACTGGTAACTTGTAATTGTTACTTTTTTCAACGGGGATCCGAGTACAGTATTGCATAGGGGCCCATAAATTCTGTCGGCGGCCCTGACTACTACTATCACATACTACAGCTCAACATATGCTGTACTATACTGACTTTTACTCTATTCCATTCTGAACTGATATTATGATTAGTAACTATAAGTCGTAATGGAAAACAGTTACAAAATACTTACTTACTTACAAATGGCTTTTAAGGAATCTGAAGGTACATTGCCGCCCTTACATAAGCCCGCCATCGGTCCGTATCCTGTACAAGATTAATCCAGCCCTATCATCTTATCCCATCTCTCTGAGATCCATTTTAATGTTATCCTCCCATTTACGTCTCGGCCTCCCCAAAGGTCTTTTTTCCTCGGTCTCCCAACTAACATTCTATACGCATTTCTGGATTCGCCCATACGTGCTACATGCCCTGCCCATCTCAAACGTCTGTATTTAATGTTCCTAATTATGTCAGGTGAAGAATACAATGCATGCAGTTCTGCATTGTGTAATTTTCTCCATTCTCCTGGAACTTCATCCCCCTTAGCCACAAATATTTTTCTAAGAACCTTATTCTCAAATACCCTTAATCTCTGTTCCTCTCTCAAAGTGAGAATCCAAGTTTTACAACTATACAGAAAAACCGGTAATGTAACTGTTTTATCAATTTTGTCACATTTTTTGACAGCAGACTAGATGACAAAAGCTTCTCCACCGAATGATAACAGGCATTTCCCATATTTATTCTGCGTTTAATTTCCTTCCGAGTGTCATTTACATTTGTTACTGTTGCTCCTAGATACTTGAATTTTTCCACCTCTTCGAAGGATAAAGCTCCTTTTTATATTTCCATTTCGTACAATATGCTGGTCACGAGATATAATCATATACTTTGTCTTTTCGGGATTTACTTCCAAATCTATACTACCTAATTTACTGCCAACTGTTTGATGTAATACCTACTATATTACTTGAGAGGACATGAAGTAATATATGATATTTAAGCAGTTTAGCAGTTGTAACCCAATCTGTTCTATACATCTTGATTACACAACTTTTAACACTATATCACTTCGGAATATATATGATAAGAACTTTCTTGTGTTAAATATTATTAATGTACAGTTTCCCTGGAAAAGGATGAGACGATTGAATATTCCTAAGTCTCAGATGTAAGACACTGCGCATGATCGGAGACCAGAGCACCGATACACAAGATAACGAATATTGAGTTACTTAGATTCAAGCTATTTGGTTTGTTACTAGCATCGTTCCGAAATTCACTTCAAAAACTGCAAAAAAATATGATAATATTACGTAAATAAAAGATAAATATATACATAAATCGTGTAGTTAAATCGACAATGGACCTTCATGACTAGATCGACACTCCGCACAGAAAGGAACGCTTTCACGTCGTTTCAATAGCTCAGACGGTAAGACTTCTGTGTGTTGTGTAGAAGAGTGCGAGTTCGATTCTTAGTCTAAACAACGATTTTTTTTGTCTAAATAACGTTGAAATAGCTAAGTAACGTTGAAATAGAGATTTACAAAGTCCTGAAATTAAGTGTTAATGATCACAGATTATACAAAATTACAAGTTATAATATTATAAACGTTAATCTAATGAATGCATTTATACACACATATACAATGTAAATGCATATATATTAAAAACTAACAATTAAAATAAAATTAAAAAATATATGTAATAATAGACAAACTTTTACAAAGGTTTAGAGTCCTTAGGCTAAGTCATTTGTTTAGTAATTATTACAATATTTTATTAATAGCTTTCCCATATGTGTAAGAAATGCACTCGCACAAAACAATTTTTGTTAAAAGTATGGCTTTGGATTATTTCATTCTCACCCCTTCAGTTAAATTTAACTATTTTATCTACGTGTTTGCAATAGTGTTTAATTTAATGTGCATTCAATTTTATTCATGTTATGATTGAATGAAAAAGCACTGTTGCAGTTATTGACTAATTACATATATTAATACTAATTATTAAATGTATTTGTTAAGTAACCAATTGCAGTATCTTTTGCAAAATCTTGAATGTTTAAGTTGTCAATAATATTTCTGTACCATATACTATAATACGTTAAAAGAATTTGCGATAGATTTGGGATCCTCTACTTTATAATCATTGGTTTTAATGAAAAAATATTTTCTTTCTTAGGATATATACAAGTTTAAATTTAATAATATTCCGAATAGGTTTAATTGTATTATCTGAATTTTGTACTTTTCTATTCAAATATATTCTATTTCCCTCTTTCATAATTTTTGATAAATTACATTGTACTTCTTGCAGTATTTAAGAACATGAGGATCATTACATTGCAACATAATACATATAGATTCTTCTTTTTAATTCATGAGATTTTGAAGTCCCTGCGTTATCTACATGTTTTTACTTCTGAATTTTTTTCACAACATTGAGTGGAGAACATCCACTGAAGTGATTATGAAATTAAGTGAAAAATTCAAAACATTTACTCTTAATATCAGTAGTACCAGTATCATACTGTATATGTTTTTCCAAGATTCATTTTGTAGACATAAATGTGAATAATCACTAGATACAGCATTTACGACCCTTTCTTAGTTTTTAAATTAATATTTTGAAATTGTTCAGTAACATTGGAAACACTTAGGATTTGTTTATCATATTCAGACAAACCATTGATTATAGGTTCTGTCGAATAGGAATTCAGTCTAATTCTGTGTACAAAACATTTATCAATGGCTGTGCTACTTCAGCTTGTATGCTGTGGGAAAATGAGTCTACGACTAAGGTTTCCAGTTTCAAGGAGTGAATTTAATTTAATTTTACGGAAAAGTTCCGAGAGATAATCTATGTTTATGTCACTACAGACTACAAATTCCATATGAGATTTCTAAAGTCTTTTCTTTACAAATTCAATATTGGCTATAAAGATTAATAAATAATCTAAGAAATATGAATGATTGTAGTTAGAAGTCTGATTTACATTATAAAAAGCAAGAAGTTACATTCCTCCGCAAGATTCGAACTTTCGATGATGGTTTTGTCGTCCAACGCACAACCACGGACCTTTTCAATGCTTATGTTAATAACCTACAATTTAACTGTAGCAATGTGGTGTCATAACTTGGGGTTTGTTTACTTAATGTAATTAGATTTAATTTGATTATTTTCGCAACAATTGGACTTCCTGTTATATCCTGTTATTTAGTTATTTAATTTAGGGTTGATTTATTAACTCTTACTATGCAAGATGCCTGTTATTTCAATAATTCTATATCATGTTAAATAGTCATTGTCTACACTAAAGTATTATCGTCATCCCTCATTTCTCATCGTAATGGCGAACCGACGTGACATGAGACAGCGAGTTATAGCTCTAGTTGAGGCTGGATATGGGGCTAGATCTGCTGGCCGTTTGGTCGGTGTTCCTGGAAGTACAGCCGCGAGGTGGGTTCATCGTTACCAAAATTTATGGTAGGTCGAAAATTGCCCTATTCCTGGACGTTCGCGGATTTCTTCATTGGAAGAGGATGCTCTCTTATTCGAGACAGTTCGACAGGACCCCTTTCTGACTGCTAACGAAATAAGAGCAGCATCTAACTTTCCCGGCTCTTCACAGACTGTGATCAGCAGGTTGAGGAACCGCGCTATTAGGAGCCGGAGGGCTGCGCAAATGGAAATATTGGGGGAAGCACAAGCTGTCGACCATCTTGCCTTCGCTACCAATCGAGTGGATTTCGATTGGAGAAATGTAATTTTCTCCGACGAAACAACCTTCTCGAGTGATTACGAAGGTCCTGTCCGTGTCTATCATGAGGATGGTCTCCGACATGACCAGCGCTATGTGCACCGACGTGAAAGATAGGGGCGCTTTAGCATATCGTGTTGGGGGTGGATGTCTTACGATGGACCTGGCGTTATAGAACGCATCGATGGCCGGTTTAATGCGGGAACTTACGAGCACATTCTGGAAAATATATTCCTTCCCTCCGCCCGAAAACGTTTTCCCGAAGGAACATTGCTGTTCCAGCAGGATAACCATCCCGTGCACTATGCTGCAAGCATTCAAAGACGGTTTCAAAGGAGACCCGAGATCGAAATCATTAATTGGCCTCCAAAGTCACCTGATTTAAATGTCATCGAAAATTTATGGGCAGAATTGCAAAAGAGAAGGATAGCCACCTATGTCCACCGACGCCCTCAAAATCGAGACGAATTGTGGGATCAAGTTGTTGACACCTGGGAAGATCTCGCTGGGGATCAGAACTTATTCCACAATCTCGTGACATCCATGCCGGATCGACTTAGAGCTGTAATAGAAGCTGATGGCATGTGGACAAGATTTTAAGTTAACAGGTCTCTTTTTGTTTCTTATGATTTTTGTTTGAGGAAGAATACTTTTAACTTCCAAGTAAGATTTTTTTTTTTTTTTTTGACGAGGTTCAGCCCACTTGTAAGACCCAGAAATTGGGCATAAATTATTCCACATATTTCGACAAATTAGACAATCGAGGAACTCTGAACAAATTAATTACACCTCAATAAAAAAAAGTTTTATCCGGGATCGAACACGAGACGTTTCGGTTATATAGTGGAACCGACATGCTACTATATGAGCTAACGAGGCAAGACAGTGACAGCAGTAGTCCAGAATGTAGATCCCTTAGCAGGCATTTGCCATTCGGTACAGTGAAGCAATGATATTTTGTGACTCGAGCTATGTTGTGAAATCCTGGCCTTAAATGGCAGTCTTCTTCGTGATCCTTATTCTGGTCCTTGTCCTTGTAACAATTCTTGTACTATTTGTCATGTTATGTATCGTTATGTCGATATGGAGTGAACCGCGCTGTAAAACTTTAACTTCCGACGACCAAGAATCGTCTCATTCTTTTTCAGGGTAACTGTACCTTGTTAACATGTTTCGACCTATTTTCGGTAATCTTCGGAACTGGTCGTTGGTCTTGGCGCCTCTTGTTTCCTGTGTGGGTGTGCTCGAAGTGTAGAGTCAAAGAGTGTATGTGTTTTGAAATTGAGTTGTGTGTTGAGAATATCGTTGGGGTGTGTTTTCGTGTGTCTGTATATTTCATATTGTTCTAGTGTGTTGAGTTTCTGGCTTTTTGGTTGGATGTGCAGTATTTCCATGTCTGTGTTGATGTCTCTGTAGGTGTGGGTGGCATTTGTGATGTGTTCTGGATATGTGGATGTGTTTTGTAATTTTGTTATGGCTGTGATGTGTTCTTTGTAACGTGTTTGAAATGATTTGCCTGTCTGTCCTCTGTAGAAGTTGTTGCAGGCGTTACATTTGAGTTTGTATACGCCTGTGTGAATGTATTTGTTTGTTTGTGTTGTTTGTGTTTTGAGATGTTTTTGTAGAGTGTTGTTTGTTCTATATGCGATGTTATAGTTTAATTTTTTGAATGAGGTTGCAATTTTATGTGTGTTTTTGTTTTCGTATGTTAGTGTGATGTATTTTTGTGTTCTTGTGTTTGTGTTGTATTCTTCTGTTTTTTTGTGGTTTTGTTTTGTCTTACATACGGTATTATGTTGTCTATTATGTTGGGGTTGTATCCGTTTTCTTGTGCTATGTATATTTCAAAACACATACACTCTTTGACTCTACACTTCGAACACACCCACACAGGAAACAAGAGGCGCCAAGACCAACAACGACCAGTTCCGAAGATGACCGAATATAGGTCGAAACTTGTTAACAAGGTACGTTAATAATATTTAACACAAGAAAGTTCTTATCATACATATTCCAATCTGTTCTCTTAGCTCAGTAGTTATGATGAATACCACATTGGTAGGAGATCGAATACTGATCAGATCAAAGATAACTGTAGAAAAAGTGGAATATGAGATAAAATATGAGAAAGAACAAGATAGTCATAGCAAAACAAAGATACCGTAATTGAAAAGAAATTAACAAAACTTGATATTCTACTGATAAAAATGATTTATGACTTGTTTTTTTCTACTCGAAATCCCCAATTTCCATGATAGCCCTGGTGAGTGACATAAAATGAGTAGCTTAATATCAAAGACGGACATCTGTCGTCTCCATAGTTTTGATCTAGAGGCAATATTTTAATTCACAGTGTTCTTTGTAATATTTAACACAATTTTTTTATAAATATAATGTTAGAGTTTGCATATAGTTTCACTATAATTGGAAAGAGCATTAAAAATTGTATAAAAAATCACAGCTATCTAAATCTCGATTGAAGTCAGATGTCCGTCTTTGATATTAAGTACTCAAATGTACTATGTACCTGGAAAATTCCTATTCTGTGTTGTGAAGCTAAAATTAGTGTATCTTTCAGTGAAATACATAGTATCGATATCGGTACTAAAAATGTTGTGTATCCTTCTGTAACAGGTATCTGGTTTCAGACATGTTTAGAAATTTAAGATAAAGTGTTTAGTATTTACCTCTTTCACCTGGTACCTGATAGGTATAAGGTCACTAAGCCTTCTTTCCCTCTCTACCAAGACATTACAAGTACAATTTCATGAATACAATTAAAATTACAATTACAATAGAATCTAAGTACTAAAAAACTTACTGATTAAATAGCCACTAGACAGTTTTTTTTTTTTTTAGAAGTTAAGAACAAACAAGGAATATTGGTTTCTGAATTATTTTTCTTCTTTTTCATTTATTATATTATATTTATTAAACTCAGATTAATATAGGGATGAAATCACTGGAGATTTAAGTATTTTATGCTAGAATAAGAAAATTCTTTTCGAGAAGCCATGTCTGAACGTGTCTTAATTATTGGCCAAGTGTCTAGTAAGTAAGTTTAAGTTTGAATTGAAGATTATTTGAACAGTCCCTTATACCAGGAGATAGCGAATTTAGAGATTTTTGCAGGGAACTATGAAAGAAATTTGTATACGAGGTAATGAATGCTGTGTGAATTAGATCGTAACAACTTGTAATAACTGTTTTCCAACAACACAGTTTCTGTAATCACTGTCAATTAGATGGCCTTATCTTTCAGTTGTGATGGATGTGATCAAAATGGAACCTGCACTTGATCTGCTCGACATACAACTACATGATAACACATACGAACTAGAAGGAAATGATCCTTTATCAGAGGTAACTCAAAACTCTTACTATATATTTTGTTTATTTGTTTGTCTAGTAGTGCCAGAAAAGCAAACATTTCACACTTTATATTCAGTAGACTAAATTAGAGCGCCTTGCTGTTGCTGTTTGGTATATGGCGTCATGAATTGATGTGGCATTATGAAGTGTGCATTGATTCTACTCTCCTCATGGGTAGAAATTTTCACAGGAAGTTCAGCTAGTCAGTGTGACCACTACTCACCCTGCGCCATGATCAAGTAATGTAGAGCCACAATTATTAATGTAATCTGGTCCCACGGCTCCACTGTGGTTCTGTTTGGTACATCTATATGAAACTTAGGTGAACCTTGGATTTCATGTGAGAGAGATTTTCCTCTGTACTCCGTAACATTTTTTTGTGAATTATAATTTCTAAGTCATAATTGTATTCAGCCAAAGTGCTTTCTCATGTCCTACAACAGTAACCTTTTTTCACTCGCTTGATCAGTATTTATGGAGCACGTGCTACCACATATTGACAAGTAAAACTGTGACCTTAATTTAATTAAATACGTGGTAAGCTTACAAGCACAGTGATTTGAGATCTGCTTCTGTTATTGACGTGCACATTATGATACACTTTAGTTCATAGTTGTATTCGACAAGGATGTTTGAAACTTAAATCAATTTGAAAATTATTACATATGCTCTAGCATAAGAAAAGAGCCAAGCAGAATAAATGTACATATTTCATTTTTTTTTTCATTTCATTTATTATATTCCATAGATCTTACATGAGCAATGAAGCATTAAGATGTGGAACAAGTCAAAATTTTACAATATTACAATAACAATTTTTACATATTTTTACAATTTTTACAATATTTTACGATTTTTACAGTTTTACAATTTTGTAATTTTCTACAATTTTTTACAATGTTTTTACAAAATTTTGGCGAGCTGTAGTGAGATGATGTGAGGCCTGAGGATTCACCAAAAGATTACCCGGCATTTCCCTTATGATTAGGGAAAACCTCGGTAAAAACCCAACCAGGTAATCAGACCAAAGGGGGTGAAATTAAGTGAGGTTGAGGACTCGCCATAGACAATCCAGCTTCAGTCCCATGGCTGGGGAAGACCTCGGAAGAAACCATTCAATGAGATCAAATGGGGGATCCAACTCAAGCCCGAGTGCAGCTCCAGATCAGGAGGCCAGCGAGTCTGCCGACTGAGCTACATCAATGGCTCTACTAAACATATAGACATAGCCAGTTAGATTATTGAAATTTACAAACGCAAATGATTATTCATCAGTTGATCTATAACATATAATACAAAACAAGTAAGTTAATTCAATTTAAGGCATAAACAATTCAATCAGTTGTAATATACAGAAATTGATAATACATATCATTACTTCTAATTACAAACACAAACATACAATTCAATGTAAAGCATATACAATTCATCAACCAAAACTATAGAAACATATACAATACAAAGTAAGCAGATTAATTCAATTTACAAGCATACTTTCATTAGGCTATACAAATTTGTACATAATCATAAACAATTCATCAGTTGAGCTATACAGACTACTATATAATTTACAGCATATACAATTCATTAATTGAGCTATACATACTACTATTCAATTTACAGCATATGCAATTCATCAGCAGAGCTATACAGACTACTATTCATTTTAAAAGCATATACAATTCATCAGCGAAACTATACAAACATATACAACACATAGTAAACAAATTAATTCAATTTACAAACATATTTTCGTTAAGCTATACAAAAATGTACAATTCATATGAAGTAGATTAATTCAATTTATAAGTTAAAACATTTCGGAATATGTATTATATGACTTTCTTGTGTTAAATTCTATCGTACCTGGTTTACATATTTCGACCTTTTATAGGTCATCCTCAGAAAAGTTGTGCAATCAAGATGTATGATACATTTCATCACTTGAGCTATACAGTCCAGTATTCAATTTACAGCACATACAATTCATCAGTTATGCTAAACAAAAATATACAATGCATAGTAAAGAGATTGTCAATATAAAAACATATTTTAGATGAACTATATAAAATTGTACATTTCATTTTAAGTAGAATAATTAAATTAATATTTGAGGAGAAAAATTCGCCCCGGCGCCGGGGATAGAACCTGGGTCCTTGGTTCTACGTACCAAGCGCTCTGACCACTGAGCTACGCCGAATTCAATCCAAAGCACCGGACCGAACCTTCCTCCTTGAATGTTTCCCTTTTGGCCTGACTCCAAGTTAGGCATATATGTTGACGTATATATCCAATGCCAACTGCCATTATATTAGGAGCGCACTCAGTTGCGTGACTTGTTTGGCCAGGATTCCGCAGTTAAGTGCACAGTAATCTGTACAGAAATATTCACTGCTAGCTATGAGAATATTAAAGATAGTTTTATTAATTTTTCCCACAGAATAATATCTGTAATATTGACAATTAATATTTGAGGAGAAAAATTCGCCCCGGCGCCGGGGAATCCCGGCCAAACAAGTCACTCAACTGAGTGCGCTCCTAATATAATGGCAGTTGGCATTGGATATATACGTCAACATATATGCCTAACTTGGAGTCAGACCAAAAGGGAAACATTCAAGGAGGAAGGTTCGGTCCGGTGCTGTGGATTGAATTCGGCGTAGCTCAGTGGTCAGAGCGCTTGGTACGTAGAACCAAGGACCCGGGTTCGATCCCCGGCGCTGGGGCGAATTTTTCTCCTCAAATATTAATTGTCAATATTACAGATATTATTCTGTGGGACAAATTAATAAAAATATCTTTAATATTCTCATAGCTAGCAGTACATATTTCTGTACAGATTACTGTGCACTTAACTGGCGGAATCCCGGCCAAACAAGTCACTCAACTGAGTGCGCTCCTAATATAATGGCAGTTGGCATTGGATATATATATGTCAACATATATGCCTAACTTGGAGTTAGGCCAAAAGGGAAACATTCAAGGAGGAAGGTTCGGTCCGGTGCTGTGGATTGAATTCGGCATAGCTCAGTGGTCAGAGCACTTGGTACGTAGAACCAAGGACCCGGGTTCGATCCCCGGCGCCGGGGCGAATTTTTCTCCTCAAATATTAATTCTCAATATTACAGATGTTATTCTGTGGGACAAATTAATAAAAATATCTTTAATAGAATAATTAAATTCACAAGCATAAACAATTCATCAGTTGTGTAGAAGGTATGAGTATGTAGAAATTTGGTTAACTCTTTTCTAAACTTTTTTTCATGGTTCTTCAAATCTTTAAGATAATTAGGCAATGCATTGAAGACGGTAATACATGAATAGCAAACTCCTTTTTTATAACAGCTTAGACTAACAGAGGGTAGATGAAGATCTGATTTATGTCTTGTATTAAAATGATGAATGTCTTGATTAGTACTGAATTTATCTTGGTTCTTAATATACAGCATCATTAGGGAAAGAATATATTCACAAGGTAAGGTCAAGATTTCTAAATTTTGGAAAATATTTTTACATGATGTCCTTTTATGCACACCAGCCATTATTTTTATAGCTTTCTTTTGTAAAACAAAAACGTGTTAAGCTTCAGACGAGTTACCACAGAATATTAATTCATGTTTCATTACAGAGTGAAAATATGCAAAGTATGACATTTTAAGTAAGTTTATACCACCAATAGCAGATAAGGATCTTAATGCATAACAGGCAGAGCTCAATTTACGAGTAATACATTCTATATACGTTTTCCATTTCAAGTGATTATCCAGTTCTAAACCAAAAAACTTTGTGCCTATAGATTCTTTGAGATGAGTTCCATTTAATCGAATAGTATAGGAAACCTGAGCACTATAAATTTGACTGCACTAGTTTTATCAACATTAAGTGCTAGTTTATTTGCATGGGACAATTCATTCATTAGTTTAAGCACTGTATTGGAAGTGTTTATAAAATGATCGTATTGTTTGCTTGAAATAATCACACTTGTATTACCTGCAAATAAAATTACATGGGATAAATTGTTTATGGTCAAAGCTAAATCATTAATATAAACTAGCAACAATGGACCTAAAATTGACCCCTGCCGAACACCATGTTTAATATTTCTAAATTCTGAATAAGTAACTTTGTGACTATTTAGTACATTTATTTCTACTTTTTGCTTTCTATTTGATAAGTACGATGTAAACCAACCCAACGTCTCATCTTTAATACCATAAAACTTCAATTTTTTTATTAATATATTATGGTCTACACAATCAAATGCTTTAGCCAAGTCACAAAAAATTCCACCGACATGTTATTTCGAATTTAATGAATTTAGTATTTCATCCACAAACTAAAAGCAGCATTCTCTGTCGATTTTTGTTTTCTGAATCCAAACTGTTCTAAAACTAATATATTGTTGGACTCCAGGTAATGATATAACCTATTATACATAACTTTCTCAAACACTTTTGTGAATGTTGTTAATAATGATTTGGGTCGATAATCCCTTTTTGTATACTGGTTTTACTATTGAATATTTGGGTCTTCGTGGAAAAATACCACCTTGCATTGTCAAATTTCATGGATAGCTTAATGGAGGGGATATTATTTCAGAACAACCTTTCAGAACTTTACTTGGGATTTCATCATATCCAGAGGAATATTTTGTTTGTAATTGTTTTATCACATGCATGATTTCTGCTGCATTAGTGAGAATAAATTTGAGACCTAAAAATTCAGTGTTAAATGCATCAGTTAGGTAAATTGCAGCATCTTCTGCACGATCTTGAATGTTTAAGTTTTGAATAATATTTCATATAGAAGTCGTTAAAATGATTTGCAATTGATTTTGTGTTATCTATTTTACAATCATTGATTTTAATACAAGTATATTTTCATTCTTTGAATATCGATTAGTTTCATTTTTAATAAAATCCCAAATAGTTTTAATCTTATTATCTGAATTTTGTATTTTTTCTTTCAGATACAATTTCTTTGCATCTTTTATAACTTTTGACAAAGTTTTACAGTAATTATTATAGTAATTAAGGACATGAGAATCGTCACTATTCCTACTCATTAAATATAGATTCCTTTTTTTGTAACACATGATATTTTAATTCCCTGAGTTATCCACATGTTTTTACTTTTACATTTTTTCACCTCCTTGACCGGAAAACATTCGTTGAAATAATTCGTAAATGTAGTGAAAAATGCTTTAAATTTAGCATTAATATCAATGGTATCGGTACGATATACATTTTTCCAAGAGTCATTTTGTAGACATGCATTTATATGATGATGAGATTCAGAATGGAATTTTTCACTCACATTGAAAACACTTAGAATTTGTGTATCATGATCAGACAGGCCATTGACTAATGGTACTTTTGAATAGGAATTCAATCTGCTTTTATCATCATCATCATCATCATCATCATCATCATCATCATAAACTTCAAGGTTTGGGCCTAATGACCCATTCCATCTCCAGGACTTATCTGGTCTCTCCATCGTTTTCTCGGTCTTCCAGGTGTTCTTCGTCCTACTGGTTTCTATGTCCACATTCTTATTGGTAGTCGTCCATCGTCCATTCCTTCAACGTGTCTTAGCCAATTCAATATATAATTCTTGATTTTGTCTGTTATGCATTCAACGTTTAATTGTTTACAGATATCTTCATTTCGAATATGATCTAATAGTGTATGTTCTGTTAAAGGTCTAAGGATATGCATCTCAGTGGCTTCTAGTCTTCTTTCCTGTCTTTTTAGTGAGGGTCCACATTTCCGCACCATTCAACAAAATTGGTACAGCTAATGTTTTATAAAATTTTAATATTGTGTCCACTCTAGCCTTTTTAAGTAATGTGCGTTTAACTGTTCCTATCATCTTTTGGAACTTCAGAGTTTTATTCTCTCCATCACTTGATTCTATAAATGAAAGGTTGAAGGTAATTGAAGGAGTTAGTTTGTTCCATTATCTTATTATCTATTACAATCTTCGTCCTGATGGGGTATTTCCCTTGAAATGCCAAATTTTTTTTTGTGTTTATGGACATCTTTAGGTTATATTTCTTTGTAAATCATCCTCCATTTTGGCTAATACCACCTGATCACCCGCAAATAATATTGTGTTCAAAGGGGTTCTATTTATAATAAAATCCTTATTTAAAGTATGCTGCCATTCTCTTGTGACTTTGTCTGTATATAAATTAAATAATGTGGGTGGTAAAGGGCACCCTTGTCTGACCCTCTACTTTTATCTATAAATATATTATCAATGGCTGTACTACTTCCAGCTTGTATTCTAGTTGGGAAACTTACTGTGTGACTAAGATTATAAATTTCAAGAAGTGAGTTTAGTTTTCTTTTACGTGAGCTTTCTGATAAATAATCTATATTTATGTCACCACAGATTACAAATTCGGTAAGTATGTGGTTTATAAAGTCTTTTGAATAATTAATCTAAGTTAGTTATAAATTTCTTATAATCTCCCATTGGCGCCCTATAAAGACATAAGGTAATTAAATTTGATATCTCATAACCAACTTGTATTCCACATATTTCAATATCTTGTTCAAGGCAAAAATCAGATATATCAATTTTACTAAATACTAGATCCTCTCTGATAAAAATACAGGCACCCCCCTTTTTTAAGACATGTCTACAGAAATGAGAACCTAATAAATATCCTTGTAAAGACAGTTGTAATTATTTCCTGTTGTTTTATATGATGTTCAGTTATACATAATATCTGAGGTTTATGATTTTGAGATGCTAAAGAAGTGATCGATTCATAAGTTTTTGGTTTTAATCCCCTAATATTTTGATGAAAAATAGTGAATTTACTGTGTTTAGAATATTCGTTACTAGAAAAATCAGAGCATTTATAATTTAGTTGAACTTGTTTTAAACACCTTACTGGTGGGACGTTTAACCTAAAAAAGGAGAAGCCCTAGTATTAACTAACACAGGAATATTACAACTCTGCTTTTTAACATGGCTACCTCTGATGCTATTAGCAATAAGAACCGAAAGCTGCTCATTTGCCTCTACCATTCAGATCCTGGCCATGTGATGTATATTCATACCTTCTTATAGGGCTTACATCTATCAAACCAATGTGTGATGCCCCAGATCTCATCAGAGCCCGCTCAAGTCACATATTCACAATCCACACTCTCCTGTGAGGATACGGCTTGTTGTACCTGCTGTAAAGACTGAGAAGTCACACATTGGTATGGCTGCTCATTTCAATTATGCTGTTGACATCTTTCTCAATAGAATAGTCACAATCGTTATCAATGCTATTACCTGGCTCGCCCATTGTAACTACATGATCCCTCTTAGAAAAATCTGAACTCAATTTCATCATATCCTCAACAACATTCTTGAGAGGAGCATTAGGTTTACATACACTAGATACCTCAAGTTTCGACTTCAAAAGTGAGGAAATACCTCTTGCATGGCTGCTTCCTAAAATCAGTACTTTACTCTTATAATCATTAACCTTGTCTGTTTTCTGACTGACCTTTACTAGTGTCGATACTGGATCTGAGTTCTCCTGATCAACATTCATTGCTTGAAGAGCACTGAATTTGTTGGTCAGTTTGATTGATGCAGCATCATCTGCAGAGAAACGTCTACTCCTAGACTTGGATTTTTTCGGTTTCATCCATGTGTCAGATCCCCCCTTATTCGTAACACTAATGCTATCCTTCAAAGCTCTCAATTTACTAATTTCACACTTTGCCTGATCTAATTCCAATTCTAGGGCTCTGATTCTCTCCAGTTGATCGCGCATCTTTCTATCATACATACAATTACTACATTCCCAACTATCATTATCAACAAAATTATCAGGATCTATATCTATACATTTCCAATAGAAACAGAAATTACAATTAATACATACCAATCCTTTCACTACAATCCTTCCGCAATTACCACAGTTTCCAGACAAAGCAGCCATAGTATGCATTGTGTATATATCTTATTTACAAATTCAATTTCACTCACTTTTCAATTCAATGTACTCATGTATGTTAGTTTTAGGTTATTTCTACCCTTTAGTATCACCACACTATAATATTTCAATAGGCCAACACTACACTTTACCACTTCACTATACCACACTTGTCGATGTTGTAACTACACAATACATCACTGAACTACTCTGAAGTATCACTACACTATAATATTTTAATAGGCCAACACTACACTTTACCACTTCACTATACCACACTGGACATTGAACTATACGACACGTCACTGCTCTTATATTTCAGTCTAGATACAACTTCACTATTTATGTTTTAAATTATTTCTACCTTGAAGTATCACCACACTACAATATTTCAATGGACCAACACTACACTTTATCACTTCACTATACTGGTACCACACTTGTCGACGTTAATCTACACGATACCTCACTTCACTGCATTTATATGAAAGAAGGATCAAGTTCAAGAGGAAGCAAACATTGAACAAATTATTTCTTCATGTGTGACAACATTGATACTGTTGGAAATATAAAAGAAAGAGCATAAGTTGTAAAATGCATTTTCTACTTACCTTCTGAATGCATATATAGAGAAATTGGAACTAGTGCACAATACTGGAGCTGCCAGATTTTCACATATGCCAGTTATGCATTAACTCAAGTGTCGTATGGGATTATGGAAGTAAAAGGGTGGGGAATAAAAAACTCTTCTCTTTTATCTACCCGTTTCTTCTCTTATTCTACCTTTTCACTCACTTCCTTCTACCTTCATTCCTCTTTTATATCTTATATGAACACAGACATAAATTAATTATGCTTACCACAGTGGTGATATTTGGCTGGTTTGCACCGGTTCGGACGAACTGGTTTGGCGAACTTTTCAGTTTGTAATATTTGCAATTACCATGAACATATACCGTATATGTGAACATAGGTACTCATGAGAGAAATGGTTGTTAACTTTTTGAATATCACCACTGGCCTACCATATTACTATACTGGAATCACCGAATCACCTGGAATCGATTCAGAAACCTTCTGCTTAGTAGTCTCTCATTGTAACCATTAGATCACAAGATCATTGAGAAATTTTATCTTAAAATCCTGTACAAGATATATCTTCGATAATATATTTCAGCCTATTTCAACTGTCGATGTAAATTTATCGATTCATGTAATGTCTATTATTTCAAAACTTCACACTGACAGTTCAACAGTTCGAATGAAGAAAGCGAATTAGATATAAAGTTGTATTAAACTGACATATTATATATAAATATTTGTGTGTTAATGCTTCCTCTACCTGCAAAGATTATATCCATTGCATTTATACGATACAGCTGGGATTTATACCAGGGGGCAAGCCCCACACTGCCCCCCCCAAGATACCTTCGCCATAATCCTTCTGTACTGTGCCTAAACCGTCCAAAAGCAACATAATGCATAATAAAAATAGATAAATGATCAGTGTTAATAGTAATGCCTACGAGATGTAAGAGTAGTTCAAAAGTGGCATAATTATGTGAACTGCTGGCGTCTTCCATGCAATTACTGCCCACTCTGGTATTGTGCACTTAAGCCGAAAAATGGAAATTATTGTTAGTAATGTTAGCACTATCATTGGCACAATAAAGGGGTTTATTTATAAGTGTATTCGAATTTGTTAAGGGATTTCTTTTATTGCACAGGATTTAATTATTTATACCATACGCTACTGTTGTATTGCATATATATCTAGTATGCTACGTAAAATATTATTCCATTGATATTCTTAACCAAAATAACTTTGTGAATTTTGAGAGAAAGAAATTTGCAATGTTAAATTTAAGATGAAACAATAATGTCACGAGCTTTCTGAAAACCAAAACAAATGTACACGGCATGATGGGCATCATTGTGATTAGATACCGGTATTTACTATGTTTCGTTTATAAATGTGTTGTATAATCCTACTTCGGTAATGTCCAGAATAATGAAATGTCATATTCCAAAAAACATTTGCAGGCGTTTTCTAGAATACAAGTAAGTTTTTTTTACACATATTACACTACTATGTAGGGGAGCAAGGGGATATATTGGACAGTTTATCTTATTAAATTTTTGTGCACTAAGCTTATTAATTAAAAAGATCCTTTCCACCTGGTTTTGATTTGTTGGACATCTGGCTGTCATTAAAAATTTAAATCATTTTCATATCAGTAAAACTGAAATCATCATTTGAATATATTTGAAGAAATACATTTTGTCTAGAGTATCCCCAGATATGGGGACAGAAATCAAAATATTTTGTGTACAGAAAAAAATGATCATACATGGTCTCTAAATTTCAAATACAATAATACTAACAAACTACAACTAAATTCACATATGTACAATCAATACAATACATTATTGGATACAAAATGGTATGAAATCAAAGTCAAAATAGGTCATATTTTCAAAACGCTTTTTGTTTTCTTTGATAGGTTCAGGTAACTTCAGCACAGTCTCCTCGTATGACACAAATGATACTGGCTCATCAGTTTCAATGAAACGATTAGAAGCGATCTGACATTTGAAAAATTTCACATCATATCCATCCACGGCTCAATTAACAATTTGGGCTACATAATTTCTTGAAGTGTTTTTGCCACTAACTCTGACAATTATAAAATCGCCAGAATGTAGGGAGTAAATGGGTTCAACTTCATTTTCATGTGAGTCTTGATCTGAGTCAGAGGTATTTTCACCAACTTCCTCTAAAGATGATGAAGACCTCTGACGAACTCTCCTCTTCTCTGCCTGTTTTCCCTTTGAGTTTTTACACTTCCGTTCTGCGATCTCATTTTTTTCTGGAGAATCTGTTGCTATCATACAACGACCCCTTTTTCGCCCACGACAGGACAATTTTCGAGGTGGTGCTTTTGGAAAGGGCCTTACTTCTTCAGGATTGACATATACATTTTCAGTTGTCGAAGATGTTGGAGTTTCTAATGTTCTAGAGCTGACAACTGAAGTAATTATAGCATCTTCTACTTTAGATCCTGCTTGTTCTTCTGCAATTGATCCTGGAGAACTTTGATGGTTCAAAAGCACTGGAGGTGGGCGATCTGATACTACAGACGACAAGAAATGTTCATCGGAGAATATATTTCGGTCAAATGGAGAAATTCCACAAGATTTAAATCCCGATTTAATGTTTTCTGGGATTGCTGCTCTGTCCCATGCAGTTGCACTCATTCGTGGTAATTCAAAGATTGTCACACTTTCATTTGGATGACTAAGGTGCCAGGCGTTAACCGCTTCATTGAAGAATTTCTTGAAAGGACCAAACACGCAGTGGTCCAGGGGCTGGAGCTTATTGGATGTGTGTGGTGGGAGGGTCAAGATGGTAATGCTATTTCCCTTGCAATAATCTAGGCCTTCTACACTCAGGTGGGACTCATGATTATCCATGATCAGCAACACCAGATTTCCATTTGAACAACGTACATTTTCTTTAAAAAATATCAAAACATTCAAGAAATTTTCTGCTGTCATCCAACCTGACTTGTGGACAAGACCCAAAGCCCCTGTAGGTGCACCAGCCATCATGCGTGCTTTCTCAAATCGAACGCGGGGGAATATCCACACAGGAGGTAAGGCATTCCCATTTGCGCAAATGATACCAACTTGTGTCATAAGTTCACCCCGCTCCCTGGAAGTCACTTGTCCTACCTGTTTTTCACCTTTTTTTTGCGATTACTTTTACCACAGGTGGTACAGTGTTCAAGCCAGTCTCGTCTAAATTGAAAAACTGATGCGGCATGAATTTATGTCTCTGCAGCACAATGTCCAACTTATCAAAGAACTGGCCCACTGTTGCTCTATTGAATGCCTGCATTCTGGCTAGACTTGTAGCTTCTGGTGTTCTGATTGAGAGTGCTGGGTGTCTTTTCAAAAATGCTGAGAACCAATTCAAACCAGCCTCCTTATTTGCTTCCCAAGATGCAGGTATTGTCATCAGTTCATTCTTTTTAGCATATTCGAAAGCCAATCGTCTTGTTTGTTTTGGTGTCAGCCCATAAAACATAGCTGAACATGACAACAAATAATCAGCAAGAGCTTCTTCCACGTGACCTGGAATTACTTGACGATTCTTAAAATTGGACTTGAAATTCATTGAATCAAACCCAACCTCCCTTGATTTCTTCACATACATTGCCAAGCGGGATTTTTTGACACCATGCTGTTCTACAGAAGCTCGCAGAGATATATTATTATGTAATACATCATCAACTACTGCTTTAATATCCGCCTCAGAAAACTCACGATCTGTTTTTCTTGTGTAGACTCGAGGCATCTGCAGACAAATAAAGTAAATAGTTCATTGATCTAATGTAGACATACAAGGGGGATCCAGTAAATAACGACCATTCGCGCATACCCGCCGCACAGCTGACTCTCCTTCCTTGTTTGAAGGTCAACTGGCTTCCTTAACATGTGTTCTCATAATGTTGTGAGTACTGGTTGCAACAAGTCGCCATTGTGCATTTTGTGTTACTTCAAAATGAACGACGTGATTGATAATCCCGCCGACTGTGAGGTGAGGAGTGTGATTCGATTTTTGAATGCCCAACATTTGAAACCTGCAGAAATTTACCGGCAATTGAAAGAAGTGTATGGTGATACTGTAATGAATGAAAGAAATGTGAGAAAATGGTGCGAAATGTTCAACAATGGGCGAACAAATGTCCACGATGAAACTCTACCTGGACGCCCATCACTCATCACAGAAGACCTGAAGACTAAAGTGAACGACAGAATCTTGCAAGACAGGCGCACATCACTCGACGAATTGCATATTGCCTTTCCTGACATTTCTCGTTCTTTGCTTGGTGAAATTGTGTCGCAACATCTTGGCTACCACAAAATCTGTGCACCATGGGTTCCACGGCAACTGAGTGACCAACACAAAACTCAGAGAATGGCCTCAGCATTGACATTCTTGATGCGATATCACACAGATGGAGATGCCTTTCTTGATCAAATTGTGACTGGTGATGAGACCTGGGTGTCTCACAACACCCTAGAGACCAAGCGCCAATCACGTCAGTGGCATCATCCCTCATCACCCAAGAAACCGAGAAAATTCAAACAGACTCTCTCAACACAAAAAGTCATGGCTACTGTCTTTTGGGATTGCAAAGGTGTTCTTTTGCTGGATTTCATGCCAAAAGGCACTATGATCAATGCAAATCGTTATTGTGAGACTTTACAAAAACCAATGCGATCCATTCAAAACAAGAGGCGAGGAATGCTTTCGAGAGGAGTTGTGCTTCTTCACGACAATGCCCGCCCGCACACTGCTGCTTCAACTCGAGAATTGCTGGATCAATTCGATTGGGAAATCTTTGATCATCAGCCCTATAGTCCAGACTTTGCTCCTAGCGATTTTCACCTTTTCACTAAGCTGAAAGACTTTCTGGGTGGTACGCGTTTTGGAAGTGATGAAGAGTTGAAGAAGACAGTGAACACCTGGCTTAATGAACTGGCGGCAGAGGAGTATAACACAGGAATTCTAAAGCTAGTGAACAGATACGACAAATTCTTAAATGTAGGTGGTGATTATGTAGAGAAGTAAAGGAAGCTTCAGTTATGTAACAGACTTTGTTTTTTCAAATAAATATATATTTTTAATTATTACAACAAAACGGTCGTTATTTCCTGGACCCCCCTCGTATTTAAAAAATATAAAAAAGAATATTAATTTAAGGGGATACATTGGACATCACTGTCCAATATAGCCCCATGTTCTGGTTTGGTACTTTTTTCCTTTTCTTTCACAAAGGATTTCAACCTCACTAAAGTGTTATACATGAAATGAATTCTTATATCCACAAATATACAACGTTATAACTTTCACTATGATTTGAAAAGAAACTATTTAATAGAGAATAGCACTTACCTCAAGATTTACATCAAAACTACGAAAAACTGGAAAATGCTGCTGTTCGAAAATCTTCTTTGTACTTCTGGTCATTGATGCCAACATGGAAGGTCATATAGAGGGAAATTTGCATATGTCCATTGTATCCCCATGTCCACTGTATCCCCTCTCTCCCCTAAATTATTACTTTTGGGAGGAATATCTGCCCTATTGTTTGTTAGTCATTGCCAGTGTCTTTTTTCCTATTTTGTATTCAATTTTCTTCTCTACATGTAGCCTGTATTGAAAGTTAGTCAATGACTGCCACTTAGAACCAGATTTGTGGCTGTTTCACATCAAGTCATCTTTAAAATAGCTAATAAAATTATTCACGATGTCTTTTTGTTCCGTAGGAAGGGAATCTATCACATGTGGATGTGACTGGCATGAAGACAGAATGCGTGGACAAGAGTTACAATTTCAAATCAGAGATAAAGGTTGAAGACACCACACCAGTGGCTATTAGCTTACCTATGGTGAAAACTGAAGTTGATGTAAGTTGTTCTCTGTCATTATCCATATACCGTGTGTATTTCAAACTATAGTATATAGGGAATTAACATTGCCATATTTAGATTAGATTTAGATTTATTTAATAATAACATATACATAAAAACGTTACATTAGAGTACCCCGAAAGAGGAAAGCTCGTGTTCGGGGACAGTTCCGTTACATAAATATACATACTTTGTAGACAAAATACTTAAGAAAAAGGTCATATAAAGACGATAATAAAATTGGTAATAATATTACTAGTAATAACTGAGTGAACAAAGAGACGATGTTGAGATTGGTGGGTGAATATTAAATTATTATTATAGTATAGAATTCTTTGGTTGGCAGAGAAATTTAGACAGAGAAAGATATATTTCTTACCTCTCACTCACTCAGCGGCTGACCAGACTTCTGCGGAGGGAGGGGGGATGGTGGCAAGAGACAGACACCCTCCATGATACTATTTGTATGTGCAGTGGCGGAATCTACTGCTAATTCCATGTTGTCGTCACCGTCATTGTCATCACTATTAGAGTCCAAACATATTATGAAACGATCCACCGCTTTGTCAATCATTCCATCCCTCTCCCAGTAAAAATCCTCTTCCTTTTTAACATGTTCACACGCATTTTTCCAATTCTCTGGCGTGACCTTGGACAACGCTTCTTCAACTAATTTTATAACTTCACTGGATTTGAAAGATATATTGTGTTTAAGGACATCATTTTTCACTTGTGCCCAGATGAACTCAATGACACTAAAATTTCAGTGGTATGGTGGCACTCGTACTATGGTATGCCTGTGTGGTTCACTTTGAGCTAAGGTATCCAGTTCGTACCTTACCATTTTCTCCTTTTTCAATTTTATTATATCGTACAGTACGATTTTTGTCGCCTTTGGGTCGTACTCTATGTTGTTCTGACGTAACCAAGACTGCATGTCTGATTTAGAAGATGCAGAAGTGGGAGCTTTATGTAACTGTACTGAATGGTAAGAGGCGTTGTCCATTACTATGATGATGTTTTGTGGAATGTTCGGAAGGAGTTTGTTTTCGAACCAATGTTTGAAATTAACAGTGTTCATTTCTTCATGGGGATCGTTGGTAGATTTTGATTTAAAATTGTGATAGGCTCCTGGTATAAATCCATAGGATGATCCAACATGCACAATAATGAATCGTCCCCCTTTTCCTAAGGGCACGTTCAGAGGAATGTCACCATCGTCACAAATCCAAATTTTGCTCTTTGTGTGATTAATGTTTATCCATGTTTCGTCTAGGTAAATGATAGGGCGGCCGGTTATTCTTAAGTCACACATCCTCCTTAAGAAATGGAATCGCTTAGCAATTATGTCAGGTTTCTCTATCAGAAGCTTCCATCCGAAGTTATTCTTAGTGTAACGGAAATTAAGTTTTTTTAGTAATTCCCGCACCGACCATTTGCTTCCACAAAATAACCTAGACTTATCGAGAGCATCACGAACATCTTCCACACTCGGAATAAAATCAGTCTTGTACAAGGAGTAAATCTGCCGCTTGATGGGAGCCGCAATGAATGAGTCTATATTGGTTTTTGTGGGAGTTCTTTGCGGCCGCTTTTTGTCCGGAGTTGAAACTTTTCTTCCTGATTCATCTGCTTCTCTCTTTTCATTTAGGATAAGGTAAACAGTGCATTCAGATACTCCACACGCAGCAGCAGTTCGCTTCGCTTATTGTAGGATTTCCGACTTTCAAGGCATCATACTCCTCTACGAAAAACTTATGTACATTGCACACTATTTCCCTGGCGTCAGACTGCAGTGGCTTTCCTCTTGTTCCTACATCAAGAATCACAAACACTAGGACACATAGGCCTAATATAAAGCACGATACTTCCAACATTTTAATTATAAAATGATTATAGGCACCTTCTCAAACTACACTGAAAAATGTCGTTAACACACAGTTGTAATAACATCCACCACTGACAACCTTTCCAGATGTACTGGTGAGGGAGAGGGAGGAAAGAACGAGGAAATGCTGTTATACAAGTGTCTGTGTTCTGGGATTAGTTCAACTCACCCTCCCTGACCCTTCTCAAGACATCAGGTAGCTCTGCAAACATATAAATGACAATTTATTACATGTGCCGTCTATGCTTATCCTTATTTAACAAATATATTGGTTATACAATATTTTGTTACATAATATATTTATTTTAACGTTTTCGGCTCTATGGAGCCATCATCAGAAACAAGTAAGCCCATATGTATGGTGTGAGTACACTATATGTTGCCGTACAAGTAAACTCAATTAATGTTAAAAATTAAAAGGCATGTTTCTGTTTAAAATCAATAATTGTAAGGCAGAAATTACAATATAAATACAAGGCGGCTCTATGGGCCGTGATAAAATGTTACAATTGCTGATGATAAAATTAACTAAAATACTTTAAAATTGTTAAGATCAGAATTAATAGTCGTCCAGTTTGATGGTTATGTAGCTTTCCATATTTGGTGGGAGCTGGGGCGACAGCTGTGGGGAAGAAAGTATCAAATGTAATATCTATACTCAAAAATTTTCAATGTTGCTCGTTTCCAGAACAAAGTATATACATATCTCAATGCTATTAATGCCAAGATCTTAATAATTCACATGAATCTATTACAGAACATCTCGTGTAGAGATTTTATATGTACGTAAGCGCACGGAACAGTTGTTTATTAGTTAAAAGTTTGAACTATTAATTGTTAAGAGGGCAAATTTATACAAAATGAATAAGAAAAACGTAAATGACTGTTTCTTAGATTGAAAACTGTATGAACTGTAACTTACTATGATGAGTGAGGATGTGTTCTTGAGTTCACTGGAGGCAGGAAGCAACTGGTCGATGTGCTCCGTGTACAAAAATTACGTAAACTATGTCACAGCTGATGGTGGAAGGGGGGGGAGAATAGTGGTAGGTTGAAAACCCATCACGTGTACTGTGTGCGTTCAGATTGAATAACGGATTATATAAATTTGGAATGTGCTCATTTAAGAGAGGAATACCTAATTTTAATGCCCGGGCTATATGAAAATCTTCTGCTGTAGTGATATGCGCGCAATTATTTAAAGGGAGGATTACACGTAATGTTTCATTGATATTGGTTAATTCGTGGCCATTCTCAATAAGGTGGGTCGCGAATTTAGATTTTCTCCTGTTGTATTTGAAATCTGCGACATGTTCATTAAATCTGGTTTTAAAATTCCTACGAGTTTGTCCTATGTATTTGTGAGGGCAATTTTTGCACTGTAGCATATATATTTTTGAAAAGGTTATTAAGTTGGTTAGAAACTTTACCAAAGTATGTCATAGGGACTCGTTTTTTAGGTGTAGTGGGTTCAATGGCTGAAAGTGTAGTGTGTTGGTTGTGTAGCAACTTATTTTTCCGTTTTTGAAACAGCTTATTTATTTCTTGTTTATTAAAGCCATTAGATCTTGCTAATTCTGTGATATAAGTGAGCTCTTTGTTGAATCTTTTTTACTTAAAGGCACCATTAATAGTCTATCAATGAGGTATCTGAATTTGCTGAGTTTGTGTGTCTCGGGGTGATTAGATTCTTTATTTATGGTATGATTTGTGGAGGTAGGTTTTCTAAAAATATCAAAACTTATCTTGGAATTCATTAGAAATATGTGCAAATCTAAAAAGTTTATAGATCGATTTATGGCTTGTTCGGAAGTGAAGCTTATGTTTGAGTGTAGGTGATTGAAAGCGTTGGTAATGGTGTCGCTAATATTTGTATCATTCTCGTATACGAGTAACGTATCGTCCAGTGGCGGTTATTCAAGTGAAGTACATGAAGGCCACCTTCACCCCTTTTTTCGTGCTTTAATAAAATATATTTTATCAAGAAATTAAAATAAAATGAATTCTTCACTAAACCATATTTTGCTCTATTTTTTAATATCTTGTTCGGCGTAATCCGCTCAGTTAACGTTCACTGCAGTACTTCACACGAACCCCTCACCAGTCAGGCCACGTGGCTAGCAGACCAGCTGAAGGTCCGAATGAGGCTTTCCTTTTCGCCTTCAGTAAACACACCCGGTTGCCATGACAACGAGTTGCTTACTATGAATTACTGGTCCCTTTTGCGAGGCTATTATGAGGGTCTGTGGAACAGGCATTCATCTCCTTTCTCTATTCTTGAAAGACAGAATCTCTCTCTCGTCCAAACATTGGGTCAGGGTGGCAAACTGTAATATTTTGCAACTAAATAAGAAAACATAAAATATTCTGTAAAGAAGTTAAATATTGTTTAAATTTAGTGTATAAGGTATATATTTTGGTATTTTTTAACGTTAGCACCTCGTGAATATATTATTTTTGTATGGCTTTTGAAATAATTTGAGTACACTGTAATAAAGAAAGTTGGCATAACATTTGAAACTACGTTGTACATTTAACCCGCGCTGACCAATGATTTCGCTTTACGTACTCTTTGTTGTGACAAGTGCAGCGAAGTGTGAAGGTGTTACTACGTGTATTAATGCGATGAAAACATGAATCCGTTAAACGATTTAGTGTGTAATCTTTTGGAGACACCGTTCTCTCGTTGGTGTGCAGAAGATAAGCAAGATATTTTAAAATACCGCAGAACAACAAGTCACATTAATATAACTACGAAAAAAGTGAAAAGTGGTGGTCGGTCATACAATATTCAGTTTCAAGATTCGTGGTATGCCGATTGCAACTGGTTATGTGGGAGTCACTATAACGAGAAGTTATATTGTTGGCCTTGTCTTCTTCTGGGGAACAAGAAACCCGCTTGGAATTCAACTGGATTTTGCGATTTCAGAAATGTCAATCGCGGTCTTTACAGCCATGCAGATTCAGCTGAACACATTAAATGTATTTTGCAATTAAAGGCACTGCAGAAGAACATGAACACCATTGCGGATGCACTAAAGGAAAGTTATAGGTTATACGTAAGTCAATTTAATGAAAACGTACGTTTAAATAGACTGGTAATGCACACCACAATCGATACGGTATTGTTTCTAAGCAAGCAGGAGTTGGCTTTTCGCTGTCATGATGAGAGTATTTCGTCACAGAACAGGGGGAATTTCAAAGAATTATTGGCTCTCATTTCATTGGCCCTATGAAAATTAGAAATCACTATGAAAAAATTAGGCCTGTTCTTTCTGGGAAATCTAAAACGATTCAAAATGAAATAATTGATTGTATTTCTGAACGCATCAATGAACTTGTAAGAGATGAAATTACTAGTGCCCCTTTCTTTTCCGTTCAAGTGTAAGTTTTCTGTTCAACAGAATACTGCTTTGATTTAATCGTAGCTGCTTGATTTTACTGGAGAGGTAAGCTTATATTGGAAGTTGCATGTTCCGAAGTTGATTTAAAATATGAAAACAGTTTACGATTATGATTGTGATTTTGAATTTTGTTATGGGTCCTATTTCTTGTGTGCTCTTTTAATTTGATGTGTTGTATAAAATGTGTTAGATTTTGTCTTTTTTATGTCATGTGGACTTGTGGTTGTTTTATTATGTTGTGGTATGTATTGTGTGGAAGTTTTGTTGGGACAGTGAATTCTTCGGTATTAAGGGGACGTAGCTTCCGAAAATGTTGAAAATTTGTTTATTTTATATGCTGTGCTTTTCATAAAACTTAAGAAAATGGTGAATATATTACATTAATTCAATATGCCCATCGTATAGGTTACAAAAGCATTCGCGACGTCACGGGTATATAACGATTCCAGGAAATTACCTAGAATTCTATTGACCACCTAATTTATCCGGCACGAGCCGCCACTGGTATCGTCTACATATCTAACATAAGCTATAATATTAAACTTACTTGAAAGAGCAGGGACATTATTGTTCTCCAAATTTTGCAAAAAAATTTCAGCTAATAAGCCAGAAAGTGGGTCCCCCATCGCTAGGCCTTTGTTCTGTGTATATATGGCATTGTTAAACTGAAAATAATTTTGTTTCAAAGAAGTCTTAAGAAGATGTATTACTTGGTCTATTATAACTGATTTCAATTGAACTTCGGCAAGTTTGGATTTAATAATATCTAGGGTCTCGTCAATGGGGATGTTTGTATACAGGTTAGAAACGTCTAAAGAAAGTAATTTAGTTTTATTTGTTGGTTTCAATTTAACAAGTTTTTTGATGAGGTGTTTTGTATTTGTAATATTATATTTGTTATCTAAAATCAGATTACATTTCAAAAAGCTATGTAAGAATTTGTTGATTTTTCTATTGGGTGCATTTTGACTGTTTTCAATTGGTTTCATAGATAGCTCTGCTTTATGAGTTTTAGGTAATGCTTTCAAGAAGGGGGCCTGGGGATTAATTTGAATTAATTTATTGATAGAGTCCTTTGAAATGAGGTCATTTACGTTTCTCTTATTAATTTTGTATAAATTTGCCCTCTTAACAATTAATAGTTCAAACTTTTAACTAATAAACAACTGTTCCTTGCGCTTATGTACATATAAAATCTCTACACGAGATGTTCTGTAATAGATTCATGTGAATTATTAAGATCTTGGCATTAATAGCATTGAGATATGTATATTTGAGTATAGATATTACATTTGATACTTTCTTCCCCACAGCTGTCGCCCCAGCTCCCACCAAATATGGAAAGCTACATAACCATCAAACTGGACGACTATTAATTCTGATCTTAACAATTTTAAAGTATTTTAGTTAATTTTATCATCAGCAATTGTAACATTTTATCACGGCCCATAGAGCCGCCTTGTATTTATATTGTAATTTCTGCCTTACAATTATTGATTTTAAACAGAAACATGCCTTTTAATTTTTAACATTAATTGAGTTTACTTGTACGGCAACATATAGTGTACTCACACCATACATATGGGCTTACTTGTTTCTGATGATGGCTCCATAGAGCCGAAAACGTTAAAATAAATATATTATGTAACAAAATATTGTATAACCAATATATTTGTTAAATAAGGATAAGCATAGACGGCACATGTAATAAATTGTCATTTATAGTAATTAGCTTATCGGCCCCATCATGCCTCTTAATTTTGTAACAGCTAGTCAAGCAAATTTGTACAATGCCTATATGAATACGAAGGTGAAATTACATAAAACCATTGCAAACATCTGGTACAATAAACAATGCCTAAAAAACAACGTCACGCCAAAGTATGCTATAATAAAAATCCATAATAATTCCTTCGCTGCAAGGAAAACAAAGTCACAATTACAAACAAGATGGTTAGAAAACGAAATAAAGTTCTTATATAAGAAAAAGCAGTATTTAAACCAAAAACTATATGATTTGCATCTAAAAGCCGGTAAAGCATTACAACCAATTTGGAATGAAATTCATGAATCCTGTTATGAAAGAATTGATAGAATTATGAATAGTAAATATCAAACCCTGTATAAAAAACTCAATTCGCTACGGATTCCCAAAAATCTTCTGAGAGTTTCAGACCAACTCACATTCCCATGAGCAATAGAGTAATTAATCTCACTGATTCACAACTTACTGAGAATGATTATCAAATCCTTTCAAACGGTTACAAACATAACTATAAGTATACAAATCAGGAACAAGTGCTGAGCGCCCTAGCCATCGAAACTCAGCACATAATCACAAACAGTGAGAATGTGAATAGTGATTTTCTTAACCTCAGTATGGCCGAAATCATTAACAAGCATATGAACGACCCCAAAACCGCAATAGAATTTTAAAAAGCCAAACAGAATATGAAAGACAAGTCTGACTTACGTAAAAAACTGCAACAAGAAGGGATAGTCCATACAAAAGCCGATAAGAATGATGATGTAGTCCTCATGTCTAAAGATCAATACATTGAGAAAACAAAAGAATTCTTTGCCAATAATCACATCTGAGATCAATACGATCCTACTGATGTTTATCAGAAACAGTTAAAAACAGCTCTAAAGAATTCTCCAAACCTCATTTCAAAGGACTCTATCAATAAATTAATTCAAATTAATCCCCAGGCCCCCTAAAACTCATAAAGCAGAGCTATCTATGAGACCAATTGAAAACAGTCAAAATGCACCCAATAGAAAAATCAACAAATCCTTACATAGCTTTTTGAAATGTAATCTGATTTTAGATAACAAATATAATATTACAAACACAAAACACCTCATCAAAAAACTTGTTAAATTGAAACCAACAAATAAAACTAAATTACTTTCTTTAGACGTTTCTAACCTGTATACAAACATCCCCATTGACGAGACCCTAGATATTATTAAATCCAAACTTACCGAAGTTCAATTGGAATCAGTTATAATAGACCAAGTAATACATCTTCTTAAGACTTCTTTGAAACAAACTTATTTTCAGTTTAACAATGCCATATATACACAGAACAAAGGCCTAGCGATGGGCGACCCACTTTCTGGCTTATTAGCTGAAATTTTTTTGCAAAATTTGGAGAACAATAGTGTCCCTGCTCTTTCAAGTAAGTTTAATATTATAGCTTATGTTAGATATGTAGACGATACGTTACTCATATACGAGAACGATACAAATATTAGCGACACCATTACCAACGCTTTCAATCACCTACACTCAAACATAAGCTTCACTTCCGAACAAGCCATAAATCTATCTATAAACTTTTTAAATTTGCACATATTTCTAATGAATTCCAAGATAAGTTTTGATATTTTTAGAAAACCTACCTCCACAAATCATACCATAAATAAAGAATCTAATCACCCCGAGACACACAAACTCAGCAAATTCAGATACCTCATTGATAGACTATTAATGGTGCCTTTAAGTAAAAAAGATTCAACAAAGAGCTCACTTATATCACAGAATTAGCAAGATCTAATGGCTTTAATAAACAAGAAATAAATAAGCTGTTTCAAAAACGGAAAAATAAGTTGCTACACAACCAACACACTACACTTTCAGCCATTGAACCCACTACACCTAAAAAACGAGTCCCTATGACATACTTTGGTAAAGTTTCTAACCAACTTAATAACCTTTTCAAAAAACATGGCATTGAACTAGCGTTCCAAACAAGTAATAAACTCAATAATATTTTACCCAATAAAATTAACGTAATCGACAAGCATCAGAACAGGGGGATATATATGCTACAGTGCAAAAATTGGCCTCACAAATACATAGGACAAACTCGTAGGAATTTTAAAACCAGATTTAATGAACATGTCGCAGATTTCAAATACAACAGGAGAAAATCTAGATTCGCGACCCACCTTATTGAGAATGGCCACGAATTAACCAATATCAATGAAACATTACGTGTAATCCTCCCTTTAAATAATTGCGCGCATATCACTGCAGCAGAAGATTTTCATATAGCCCGGGCATTAAAATTAGGTATTCCTCTCTTAAATGAGCACATTCCAAATTTATATAATCCGTTATTCAATCTGAACGCACACAGTACACGTGATGGGTTTTCAACCTACCACTATTCTCCCCCCCTTCCACCATCAGCTGTGACATAGTTTACGTAATTTTTGTACACGGAGCACATCGACCAGTTGCTTTCTGCCTCCAGTGAACTCAAGAACACATCCTCACTCATCATAGTAAGTTACAGTTCATACAGTTTTCAATCTAAGACACAGTCATTTACGTTTTTCTTATTAATTTTGTATAAATTTGCCCTCTTAACAATTAATAGTTCAAACTTTTAACTAATAAACAACTGTTCCGTGCGCTTACGTACATATAAAATCTCTACACGAGATGTTCTGTAATAGATTCATGTGAATTATTAAGATCTTGGCATTAATAGCATTGAGATATGTATATACTTTGTTCTGGAGACGAGCATCATTGAAAATTTTTGAGTATAGATATTACATTTGATACTTTCTTCCCCACAGTTGTCGCCCCAGCTCCCACCAAATATGGAAAGCTACATAACCATCAAACTGGACGACTATTAATTCTGATCTTAACAATTTTAAAGTATTTTAGTTAATTTTATCATCAGCAATTGTAACATTTTATCACGGCCCATAGAGCCGCCTTGTATTTATATTGTAATTTCTGCCTTACAATTATTGATTTTAAACAGAAACATGCCTTTTAATTTTTAACATTAATTGAGTTTACTTGTACGGCAACATATAGTGTACTCACACCATACATATGGGCTTACTTGTTTCTGATGATGGCTCCATAGAGCCGAAAACATTAAAATAAATATATTATGTAACAAAATATTGTATAACCAATATATTTGTTAAATAAGGATAAGCATAGACGGCACATGTAATAAATTGTCATTTATAGTAATTAGCTTATCGGCCCCATCATGCCTCTTAAATCTGCAAACATAGACCTTCCCAAGTATAGTATTATAATTAGTACAGGTAATGTTGATATTGTAACCAAGATAAGATAGAAAAAATTTACTTAGGATAGAAATAAACTTGTTTTACAATACATGGTACATAATATAATACAGAGAAGTCTGTCATATAAATTTCTTAATTCTGGGTCTGAAAATTTCATTGCTTAAAGTAGTCAATTCTTGATGAAATTTTATTATCGAATTATATAGACATGGACCATAATTTGTACTGTGTAGTAAAGCAGCAGATGTGAAACATTTAAGTTCAACTAAATTAGGAATTTCATTTCGTCTTGTATTATGATCATGTGGCTGAGCTACAAATTTCATTCTATTTTTATGATAGAATTTCATTAAAGAGTATTTATAAATTTGGTCAATTCTAAAAACATTCAATTCGGAATGGATCAAATTTGTTGGATAATCCAGTCGCCTTTTCAAACAAATTTTGATTATACGTTTTTGCAACATAATTAGAGGAAAAAGAGCAGTTTTTGTAATGCCTCCCCATCCAGTTATACCATATTGGATAACAGATTCAACTATAGCCAAATAAACCAAACGTAATATGTGAGTAGGCAAGTAATGGCGAAGGTTTACAAATTTGTAAATTGTTTTATGGATCCTGTTACATAAAAAGGTGATTTGTTTATCCCATTTCAAGTGCTGATCAACAATAATTCCCAGGTATTTCACATCTACAGATCCTTTCAGGCAAGGGCATTTACAGGTTGTAGAGAGTTTACAAAATGATTTGTGGACTATTAATTTTAAATGAGAAAGTGATTTCAATTTGTTCAATCCAGAGACTGTTAAAGAAAATGGCACCAAAGTAGTTTTAGTTATATTTAGAGATAGCAAATTTGCATCAAGCCAGTTTTTGATCAAATTTATACCCACATTGGCATGCTTATAAGTGTCCTCCCAAGTTAAACCACTGAAAATCACCACCGTATCATCAGCGTAAGAATAACAGGAGCCATTATGTACTTTCAAATCAATGTTTAATAAATCATTAAGGTATATATATGTACACCCACAAAACACAAAAAATGATGAAAAATTAGAATTTTCAAAATATAATTATTTTAATAGAGAATTTTCTCCTCTTTAATGTGATATACGAATTTTCGATTTATGACTTATGGTTTTTCAGATAAGTTCCATTTTCCAAAATCCTGCGTCATCAGCCACGGTCACTTCTACGAAGATCACTCCAAAAGTAATGCATAACATTTTTTTTAAATTTATTTTTTATTGTAAATCTTTACAATTTATGGAGGTCATAGATACATCCTTCCCCCTTGTATTCAAATTTAATTTAAGACGTTCCCGTGAGTGGCGCCATGATGGCACTTCTTCAAGTTGGCTGCTGTACTTGACATTCATCAGAAGCAACGTGCTGTTATCGAGTTCCTGTGCTGTGAGAACGAGACAGTGGGAAACATTCACAAGAGGTTGAAAAAAGGTGTATGGAGATACAGCTGTCGATCATAGTATGGTTAGTCGGTGGGCAAGCAGATTATCTGGTGAAAGAGGGCACGCCAATATTCGGAATACTCCTTGCAGTGGAAGACCCTGCACTGCACGAAGACCTGACTACGTGTAGCGCTTTAACAATATGGCTGTTGCTGACAAACGCATAACAGTGAAAGAATTGTCACTCCAAGTTGGAATAGAAGAGGCAATTGTGTGCAGAGTATTGAAACAGTTGGGGTTAAAAAAGTTTTGTGCCATGTGGGTTCCGAGGACATTAACAGAAGCCCACAAAGAAACCAGAAAAACAGTGTGCAGCGAACTTTTGGACCAGTATGAGAATGGTGGAGGTGAATTTCTTGCAAGAATTGTGACAGGAAATGAAACATGGCTCCACGATTTTGGTCGGAGATAAAGAGGCAGAGAATGGAGTGGCATCATGCAAATTCACCGAAGAAAAGAAATTCAAAACTGCGCCTTTGACAGGAAATGTTTTGGCTACTATGTTTTTCGATTCAGAAAGACTCTTGCTTGTGGACATTATGCCACACGAAACCACCATTAATTCTGATGCATGTGTGACAACTGTCAAGAAACTTCAAGCTCGACTGAGTCGTGTTCGACCACATCAGGAGAAGCAGAATGATCTGCTATTGCACGACAGTGCATGGCAACATGTCAGTCACAAGACCAAAGACCAGATCAGAATACTTGGATGGACAACACTGAAACATCCGCTTTACAGTCCGGATCTGGCACCATGCGATTACCATCTCTTTGGAACATTGAAGGAACGAGGTTTGAAGATGATGACTCGTGCACGCTACTATAGAGTGGCTAAGACATGTTGGTCCAGACTTTTATCGTGCAGGTATACAGGCCCTCATTTCAAGGTGGCATAAGGCAGTTGAAAGGTGCGAGGATTATGTGGAAAAGTAACATATTGTTCCTGAAGGATGTATCTACATTCTATGAAAATAGCAAAGCTGTAGGATAAAAATGTAATTTTTAGATAAATAATGTGGATTACTTTTGGAGTGACCCTCGTAGCTGTCAATCCCCTCGTCCAGCATTGCTTGTAAAATAAACTTCTTTCTAGTCCCAAATAGATGCATAGCTATCAGGGCATGATCATTAGATTGAAAACACGTTTTTACGTAATGAAGTAATTTATAATATTTTACTTTTAGTCATAAAACTGTAAATTTGTGTGTCAGTGATGTTGTACAGTAGCGTCCAAATTAATCTGAACAACGTAATTACTTATGCAAAAACACTCAAACGGGATAAAAAAAAAGGATCTAAGACATACCTCAGTAATCTATGTGGCCTCCCTTGTTCCTAATAACAGCTCTGAGACGATTTGGCATGGATTCCACTAATTTACCACAAATATTCTTCATTTCTTCATCGCGAAACCATACACCAATGAGGGCAGAAATCATCTTCTCCTTTGTAGAACAATCAATTTTTTGCATTCTTCTTTTGCAAATTGACCACAAGTTCTCAATGGGGTTGATGTCGGGTGAGTTGCCTGGCCAGGGGAGTACCTGAATATTCTTCTTGTTGAAGAATTCTGTAGTTTTTCGAGATGTATGGCATGGTGCCAGGTCTTGTTGGAACACACCTCTGCCATCCGGAAATGATTTTTGCATCTGGGATATGATTCTGGTTTCCAATAAGTGAATATATTTGTCAGAATTCATCATTCCCTTGATAGGTATTAATGCTCCAGGCCTTTCATGTGTAAAACAACCCCAAAACATTACTTTAGGGGAGTATTTGGGTGCTTGTTGGAGATGAGCTGCTGTTACTTTTTCGGATCCATTCCGTACGTAAGGAACATGGTGGCCGTGGACCTCGAAATGAGACTCATCGGAAAAAAGTACATTCTTCCAGTCATTCACTGTCCAGTGTTGATGTAATTTTGCCCACATTAAGCGTTTTTTGCACATAACAGGGGTTAGCAGTTACTTCTTAATAGACTTACGAGCCCTTCGTCCAGCTTCCAAAAGCCTACGCCGCACTGTTGTGACGTGAATATTCGCCCCAGTGGTAGCCATTAACTCGCAGGTTAAGTCGACAGCAGTTAGTCTAGGATTTAATTTACTTTTCCTGACAATTAAACGATCATCTGCAGGTGAAGTCTTCCTTTTCCGGCCACAGTTCCCTTTTTCTGGGGTGTGATGGATCCAATCTCCCTGTATCGTTTTATGATCGAATTAACAGTAGCCAAACCGATGTGACATTCTGCAGCAATTTGCCTCTGTGTCATAGAAGAATGCTCTGCTAATGTTATAATTTTAGACCGTTTTCGTGGAGTTGTATCCATTTATGAAGACGACAGAATGTACACAGGATTGCAGTATTAAGTCCTCAACAAACTGAAATGCTTATAAGTACAAAACGACAGGCAAAATGTCACATATTATAAAAAAAATAATGACAGATCTTCAACAATGGAATTACACGTACTACAGATGTCAATTAAAGCAGTATGAGCAGCTGTGAGGCCAACAATGATAGAAAATGTAAAAATATGTCGTGTTCGGATTAATTTGCATGCTACTGTATATGTCAGGCACTAAAGAATAGTTTTAGCTATAAAACAGTGAAGAAACTATGGCTCTATCTTAAAAACTGCATGAGCTATCATGTTTCAAGTTGTATGTCAAAATTATGAACAAAATAATTTTTATAAACAATTTAGACATAACTTCAAGGGATCTGTTCACTTCATCCTCTTTCTGGTACCATTCTCAATTGTATAAAAATTTTACAGAGCAAAATTATGCAAAACAAAATTTTTTGTATGTAAAGGTGTAGGCCTACATATACCATAATATATATTAAAAATAGAATAGGACCTAAAATTGTTCCCCGAGGGACACCTATATCAATATTTACATTTTCACTGATATTATCATCAATTTTGGTTACCTGAGTTCTTTTGTTTAAGTATGATTGAAATAACTTATGCACAATACCTCTGACTCCTATATCAAATAATTTGTCCAGAAGTAAACATTGGTTAACTGTGTCAAAAGCTTTCCTTAAATCTAAGAAAATCCCTAACATTTAGAACCGTTATCCAACTCCTGCATAATTTTACCAGTGATTTCAATAATTGCGTCATCCATAGATAATTTATTTCTGAAACCATACTGATGTTTGGACAGAATTTCATTTTTATCTAAATAATTTACTAATCTGTTTTATAAACATATTTCTAATATCTTTGAAAAGCTAGAGAGCAAGGATGTAGGTCTATAGTTATTTAGACTTTTTCTTTCCCCTGACTTAAGTACAGCATTTTTCAGAGATTCTGGGAAAACTCCTTGCGTGAGACATAGATTGAACACATAAACAAGCGGTTTTAATATATGTTTAATGATAATCTTTAATGCATTATTTGTAATTTTGTCGATTCCCAGTGAGACATTCTTTTTTAAGGATTTAACAATATTATAAATTTCTTCTTCGGTTACTGGTGTTAAAAACATGGAGGAAGATGCGTGCTTATTATGGTCACTGCAATAATTTTCCGTGTTAAATGCCGATTTGTTGATGTTCGATGCAATGCTATGTCCAACTTTTGAGAAATATTTATTAAATTCATTAGCTATGTCTTTTTTGTTTTTAAATATTTCTCCCTCTTCATTTAAAATCTCTGATTTGATACTGTTTTGGTTCACATTTACATCTCTGGCTTCATTAATAGTTTGCCAAAATGTCCTATGATTATTTCGATACTTCTGAAATTGAGATTGATAATACTGAGTTTTCATGTTTCTTATAATAAGAGTTAAAGTATTTCTGTATTTTTTTAAACAATTTTTGAGATTTATATTATCAGGTTCTTTTCTAATATTTCTGGCTAATTTGTCTCTTACACGGATTGACTTAATGATACCTGTGGCGATCCAGAGTTTTATTCTTTTTAATTTACAAGATACTTTGGGTAAGATACATATGTGCTTATGTCTATATAATTAGATATTAAATTTTGGAATACTTGAAATCATAATTCAGCATTTTCACAGTTAAGGACGGAATCCCAATTTTCTTTTTCTATAAGCGAAATTAGCTTATTGTAATTTATGTTTCTTTTTGTATGGAGAGGATACTGAGATGTATTCGGGTTTTTAATTCCAATTTCGAATAATGCAATAACTGCATAGTAGTTGGTAATAGCACTACAGAAAACTGCAGGTACAAATTTCCAGTTACTCTTTGTTTTAAAAAATATGTGATCAAGGCAAGACTTAGAATCAGGCCGAGTAATAGTGTGTAAAAATTTGACAAATCCATATTCGTATAAGATATTCATGTACCTATTGCCATTACTGTCTAATTGGTCTTCTAGAATTTGTATGTTAATGTCTCCAACAATGATTTGATTGCTTGTGTCTTTAGAATTAGACAAAAATAGTTCAAAATAGTCTAAAAATTCATTTATACAATTGTTTGGGGATCCGTATAACGCCACAATGGAGAATGGAGTATTATTACATGTAAAATTGAGATAAATAGAATTAATTGTGGGATATCTACATGTACTATTGTGACATCAATATTATTTTTGCAGTAGACAACTAAACTATCACATTTATTATATTTATTAGTTTTGACAAACTTTTTATACCCTGGTAAATCATAACCAGAGTCATGATTTAACCAAGCCTCCATCAATATAATGAAGTCGAAAGGATTATTAAAATTTTGCATAGTGGCACAGAATTGCAGGAAATGTTTATTTAAGCTGCGTATATTTAAGTGAAATAATTTAAAATCGTGTAAAGAGTTACCAGTGTAACTGTTGCAAGAGTCAGAGTCTTCCAAAACTGCTGTGCAAGTGTAATTATTAGCAGAATAATAATTTAGCTCATTTCTTAGACAATCCATTGTTCAGAAATATTAACATTAATAGGAAACAAAAACCAGACAGAAGACAATTACAATGTAATTAAGTCTCGGACAGAATTGATCTCACAAGCAGGGCTCGTTTCATCCTTGCGAATAAATACCTTACAATCTCTCGTCCATACAAATTGGTACCCTTTCTGATTAGCTGCCTCTCTTGTTCTATTTAGTAGGTCACAGGTAGCAACTGTCAAATGTTTACCGGCAGTCAGCCTCCCAGCAGGTAGCAAAGGGTTGATCCTTTGTAGTGGAATTCCTGGGCCTTCTGGGTGTTTCTTCGCTTTCAACTTGAATTTCTGGAGCCATGTGTCTCGACTAATTCTTTTGTTAAATCTGACGACAATAGGCTTCGTCTTGCCGGATTTTGCAGGTAGCTTATGTACAATGCTTAAGTCAGCGACAAGCTCCAGTCCTCCGATGACTTCCGAAATATTTTCGACAATCATAGGAACAAATTCTTCCGGAGTTTCCGGAATCCCGAACACCAGTAGATTGTCCCTACGTGTGTACTGCTGTAGTTCATTTACTTGTTTCCACAAGTGTTCATTTTCCTTTTTTAGTTCATGCACTCCCCCCTGTGTTGTTTTCAAATCTTCTTTCGTCTTACACAGCTCTTCGTTGAATGCACCAAACTTGTTTGAAATGAACTGAACTGATTGCTGTAATGCACTTATCTCCAATTGTATACTTGATTTAAACTCATCAAACATTTGTTTTAGAGTAGATATTACTTTGCTGTCCCCACTCACTTCTTTTCCTCTTTCATTTTCCACTTTACAGTTATTTTTTGGTCCCCCCATTGTAAGAGATTTCGCTGGAATACTGGGAGCAGCACAAGAAAACACGTCCACTTTCAACTACGGTCTGGCCGGAAATCCATGTATAAAAAATTTAAAGTGTAATTTCATGTAGCTGGTCAGGTGTAATAAATTAGTTGGCCTTGTAGAAAAGAAGACTATATACAGATTACTGCCAACTAGAAATTCTGTTTTATGGCGTTAATCTTAAAAAAAAAAAAAAAAAGGAATTATTATACTACAGAAGAAAAAAATGCAGTGCCTCAGTCATTAATGTAATCCGGACCCACTGTCCAACTGCGGTTCTGTTTGCCACATCGGTATGAAACTTAGATTAACTTTCAATTTCTTGTGAGAAATATCCTGTGTACCACATAATATTTTGCTTTGAATTGTAATAATTTCTAAGCATTTTCAGACCAAGTGTTTTCAATAATGGGAAATGTTTGGACTGATGATCGTATTAGGTGTGTTGTAGATTTGGTTTCAAGGAGAAAAGCAATGTAACGTCATCTTCTAGTAAATGAAATGTACTCAATGTTATGACTACCTGCTGTCTGAACCCTTGCTTATTAAAGCTGCAAAATCAAATATGCATTTAAGTTTCATTGATAAGAATGAAACAGTTACCACTTGAAGATATTTATATGTATGTATTGCTATGATGAAAGTGTAATTTATTTTGTAAATGATCATTACACATAAACCTTTGCTGATTGTAACATTGCTTTTAGTTCGTCAATCTAAATAGTATATAAATAATATTAAATTCTAGCCTGCTTTGGGTACAATCTGGAATATGTCCAGAAATATCAAAACCGGTACCTTCTATTGTTTTACAAGCTTCCTCAGGTTCCATACCTTAGTTCATTTGGGATTATGAATCTTCTGAGTCCACAACAGCAATCTGTATTACAAATTAATGTATAAGTGTGGTAGTAAAACTTTTATTATCTGCTATTTTATGTCAAAAGAAGATAATGTTTTTGAGAGTCTGCATTTTGAGTTAATGAAAGTCTGAACAGGGAAATACATTAATGTATCAATATGTAAAATTTTTACTGTTTATTTACTTCATACATTCTTGCAAATTCTGGTTGCAGGTCATTTATACATGACATGCACATATTATCAAGATTGAAATTGGATTCCAATGTGTTGCAGTACAAGCAAGTAGCCTGAATTTAATGTAGAATGTATGAAGGACGTAAATCAATGCAGTTCAGAGGAACGAATTTTGGATTTTGTGTAAAAGTCTTTGCAACAATATCGAAAAGTTTCATTTGATTCACTAGATTGGAAAAGTTAGGTGTGTGACATAGGAAAGCAATGATCCATATGGTCACTTAAACCTCTCTTCATTATTTGCTCACTTTTCCAGGAAGATTTTTTCGATGTGGACAGAGTTCAGCGGGAACAGAAAGTGGAGGTATCTTCAGAAAAGGATGAAGTGTTGACTGAGAGGTGAGTGTACTGTGCTGGTTTTGCTTCTTCCATTCTTTCAGAACTTAATTTAGTGACGATGTAGGAAATAAATTTTATAATGTATGGTACTTATTTTGTCTACTATGTACCACAAAATGTGTGAAATTTATTTTTAACAATATTATTTAATATTTTACTTGCATTTGCAAATTCTCCTATAGATTTTTTTATTTTTACTGTGGCAGTCGTCTCTAATTTGTTTCATTTATTATCTATTTCATCTTCTTATGTAAATTAAACTTTCTAATATGTAGAATTTATATTGTCTAGCAAAATTTGAGAAGTTCTGTTTTGATAGATTATTAAAGTGTTATGAAATGGCTACGTTATGATCACTCACCTAGCTTTGGTCATAGCATTCACTATGTGATGTTTGAAAATCACTGTTGCTATCCCCACTTATTTTACCTTGTGCTATATCACACATACAAACATAAAAAGATTCATCTAGTGAGAGCTGTGGTAGTTCATGGAAAGACTGGAATAGGTACCAGATCCGAATGCTGCACAGATAACAAAGCTGAAGCTATTATCAGGATGTGACCGCTTATCACGATTATTTCGATTAATGCCTATGATATTAACAATAAGGAAATAACCCTTGGTACTCCTCTTTCCATATGTCCACTGGCGCAAATACTGTGTACAAGTTTAGCATACCGTATGAGGAGCCCATGGCTGATCTTGATCTCCACGTTCGACAATAAAATAACATAAATGTGCTCTTTCAGAAACTCGGAAATAGGTATCCCAGTAAGGTTTAGTTTGTACTCCCAACACAAACAGCAAATTACGTCGGGATGATTCAAATATGACCATTGTGAATTGGCTATGCTTTTGCGACACTCGATATCCAAAAATGAAATATTAAGAGTGAGAATATAATTATACAGACTCCCTATACGATCGTAACTATGATTTAATTAAGATCTAACCTTTCAGAATCCAATGTTTCGGGTGTAAAATTACACTCGGAAGCACGTAAACTATCAGAATACTTACTAACTTGTACACACACAAAAACACAAACTAGCAAACAGAAGAACAAACTCCGAAAACAATTGTTTATATAGATGATATTCAAAATTATGTAGTCTACTCAAACTATGATTAGAGTGTAGAGATCATTGCAGATGATCTATTAAATCAGAACTTAAAAAATTTGTATTGTATAAAATTTATGTATAAATTCAACAGTATTTAAGAAATAGTGGGGTGTGGTCTATCCAATATCAGCGCCCCAAAAAACACCAAAACAAATCTAAAAATCGCGACACCAACACAAAATATATTCGCCTGTATAATTATCTGATATGAATATGTAATGTGATGATTAATATATTTTGATCTCACCACATTGATCATAGTACAGACCGATTAATTTTGATATTCCTTTTAGCATTGTGAATCATGGTGAGAAGAGAATGATACAAGAACGTACCGGCATTGATTGTGAAGAAGACAATTTGACACAGTGTGGTAGGAACAGACCAAACTGTTCAAACATTAGCGATGTAAGCCGTAATTCTATCAAGTGCAATATATGCAACGAGGGTTTTGTTACACTGCAATCTCTGAAACTTCATATTCATATACACAGAAAAAAAAAGTCATTAAGATGCAATATTTGTGGAAAGTGTTTCTCAGCATCGTTATATTTAAATACACACGCTCACATACACAGAAGCGAAAGGTCATTCAAATGCGACAAATGTGGAAAGTGTTTTTCACATTTTGGAGATCTAAACAAACATGTACGCATTCACACATGCGAAAAACCATTCAAATGCGAAGTGTGTGGAAAGTGTTTCTCAGTATCGTCATATTTAAACACACACGCTCACATACACAGAAGCGAAAGGTCGTTCAAATGCGATATATGTGGAAAGTGTTTCTCACTATTGAGAGATCTAAACAAACATGTACGGATTCACACAGGCGAAAAACCGTTCAAATGCGAAGAGTGTGGTAAGTGTTTCTCAGCATCATCATATTTAAACACACACGCTCTCGTACACAGAGGCGAAAAGTCATTCAAATGCGATATGTGTGGAAAGTGTTTCACACGATTGGGTGATCTTAAGAAACATGTACGCATTCACACAGGCGAAAAACCATTCAAATGCGAGTTATGTGGAAAGTTTTTCTCAGAGTCGTCAAATTTGAACAGACACGCACGCATACACACTGGCGAAAGGCCATTCAAATGCGAGATATGTGGAATGTGTTTTTCACAATTAGGAGATCTAAATAAACATATGCGCATTCACACAGGCGAAAAACCATTCAAATGCAAAGTGTGTGGGAAATGTTTCTCACAATTTGGACACATTAAAAGGCATGTACATATTCACACAGGCGAAAGGTTATTCAAATGCCTGGTTTGACGATAGTGTTTCTCACAATTGGGACATATAAAAAAGCATGTACTCATTCACAAACGCGAAAGGCCACTTAAATGTGAGGTGTGTGGAAAGTGTTTCCCGCAATTGGCAGACCTAAAGAGACTTGTAGTCATTCACACAGGCTAAAAGCATTAAAAAATTGTGTGTGTGTGGAAACTTTTTCATAAGTGAGACATCTCTCTACACTCATCCACCTACACACAGGCCAGAGACCATTTGATTGCGATGTCTGGGGAAAGAGTTATCTGTGATCGGGAAGTCTAAAAAAAAAAAAAAAAAGTTCCTTTACACAGCCTTTCAATTGTGATATCTGTAGAAAATGTTTCATGTGTAACGATAAGCTCCAGAAACGTATATGTATACACGTTGATCAGCTTTAGTACACTATTGTGTAAGTTTATGCTGGAAAATTATGAGTGTTAATACACAAATACAGTGAGGAGTTTTCATGTACATACCGACTGATTGCGGCTGCTTATTGGGGAATTGCAGCATCCACGATTGAAGTTATGTTTGCTGTGCATAAGGTAAGTATTTTTATTTATAATATTAGCTGTCATGTACATAGGTGTGCGTTAAGAAATTTTTTGTCGGATATTTTCTTTTAAATGAAGAACAACAACTATTAGCACACAACGAAAGCTCCTAGTAATACACAGCCGCTTTCTGACAAAGCATCCATCAAACTAAGTACAAGCCTACCTGCACATGCATTATTTGGCCTTCACGAATTAATTCTCTCAGTGTGTAACTCAACCTCACTATATGTATGCCTTATTCGTGAGTGTAGTCGGCCTGAGTAGCGTAGTCGATATAGCGCTGACCTCCTGTGCTCGAGGTTGCGGGTTCGATCCCGGCCCAGGTCGATGGCATTTAAGTGTGTTTAAATGCGACAGGCTCATGTCAGATTTACTGGCATGTAAAAGAACTCCTGCGAGACAAAATTCCGGCACACCAGCAACACTGATATAACTTCTGCAGTTGCGAACGTCGTTTAATAAATCATAATTTATTTTATTATTCATGAGTGTAAAGTTGTATAAGTGTCTCCTCGCCATGATGTTTGCTGTTTAGTCAATTGCCCGAAATATATTGCAAAGTTTCTTGTTTCTTGACATGGATTCGGAGGAAAGAAAATGTTTATGCCATACACAATTTCAGGCTTTAAAACATTAACAATACTCCTACACTGTTCCTACCAAAAATTTCAGTAGGTTACATTTCCATTGCTTTTGCTGATAGAATTGTTACAGTAAATTCTTTTACATACAGTTTTACGGATGATAAAAAAAATTGCGTTGAAGATTTTAAATGTTATGTTTTAATATGTAGTAGTCGGATATTATTCTCACACAATACATCAATCACTTATCCAAATTCTCTTCCTAATTTACGCACATGCTTGAAAACGTTCGACCTGTAAGCTATTGCAGTACAAATGTTTTCAGTTGGAAATTATGTCATTTCCCCTCCAAGCATTGCTTCACTCTTTCACATTGAAGTGCCTTCAGTTGCAGACAATGTCCTCAAGCACTGGACACATTTTTCAAGAGCAATGTATTGACGTCGGGGATGCCATGCCACAAGACCCGTCACGAGTTGGCATGAAATTAGCAACATGGAGCCCAAACTACCTCTGCATACACTTTAGCCATGTAAGATGATGGAGAAAATTGATGTGAACACCCCAGTTCATGTCTAAGTATGATATAGATCATATTTTTCAAGAGAGGCCCTAACACAGTTTCTTGATATTCTTTGAGTCTTGCTGTTAACACGTTTTTCGCAACTATACAGCTGAGTTGTACCAGTGTAACTCACACCCATGCAAACAATCACTTAAGTCGGGTGGTGGCCTTTTAAATATTTCGAGCTCTCACCAGCTTCCTGAGAATTCGATTGATAAAGCTTATCATCCTGCCAGTTAAAACTCTTCAGTAATGAAATTTTTTCACCTGTGAAGATAGTCCTGTGATGACAATATTATTGTTGCCATACCTGTGCAGAAGACATCCTGACTTCGGTATCCTCTGCTTGTTCAGCTGCAGTCGGGAAGTGTCCAGTATTTCAACAATGAGATAGAAGACAGTCACTAAGGATTCTGGACGTTGATATTTTCTAATGTAGAGCTTTCGATATATTGCAAGTTGCTACTGCAGTGGAATTCGGCGAATCCGCCATAACTATGTGATTTGATACGCTGAAAACGATATGCGCCACGTGTTTGTATCAGTATTTATTGTGATACTGGGTATTTATAATTTTGTCCAATTTATGGAAGAGTAATAAGGGTATACTAACATGAATTGTATATAAGTTCGTGTTCTTTGAGTTTTGTAATTACATAATATCGTCCCCTGAATGCAAGAATTAGGTAACTCGAAATTTGCGTTTTTTAGTTACCTCTTTTATAGCATAGCAAAAATCACACAAAATGTAATCGAGGATCTAGGTAACTGACCGAACGATACCAGCGACATATATTTTCCAATATAACAAATAGGTAAAAGAAAACGAGACATATTCCTTAGTGCAATAAATAAGTAAATAGGCAATGTCACAAAATATGAAAAATCAAGTTACCTAGTTCTTGCATTCAGGCGACGATATATGTTCTTCACTTCTCTGTAAATTTATGAATTAAGAGAACTAAATAGGCAGAATGTCCTGAACACGAAGTTTGATGACATCCTCAGTATTTCTTTGTAAGTTCATTTCTGCAAATAAGATAATTGATTTGAATAAAATTTTTACATTTATTATCTTCAGCATTGCAATATAAGAGCGAAAAACAAATATCACTCCTATTCTCTTATATCCCAGTCTAGCATCGTAGTTAATGTATGTTAGAGCTAACTATTGTTGAAGTGAATGATATTGCTGAGAAATTCAATTACTAGCATGACGGTGCTAGGGGTGGGCGAGGAAGGGTACCTTCCCAACCAAAAATTATCCGGCCCATTCTAAAAAACACCTTCTAACCTTTCAAATTTATTAATCTCGTGCAAAATACTAACAGTAGCGTACTGTTCATTATTTACCAAACCATGAATGCAATTAATGGCAGAATAGCTTGGTATAGAACTTATCACAAGAGCCTTTAGTTTTAATTTCAAAGGCATATTGGTTCCGTTTTTATATTAGTTTTAATATTTTATTTATTTCATCAATCTTTATTCACGTCATGGCGGATTAGATGTGTTCCAATTCTTAATCCGCCATCCTCTAGTTTTAATATAACGTTCTGCCATAATCAGTGTTGCCAACCTCGAAATTACCTTTCCAGTTATGTTTTTATTAAAATCCAGCTATTTTGCTCTAAAATCACCTTAATACTTATAAAATTGTATAACCTACTTGTGATTGAATTCAGCCTATAATTTATGATATGGATGTAACATTATTATTATTATTATTATTATTATTATTGTTATTATTATTAGTGTTGCTTTGTTATAAGTATTTTGTATTTTAATTATCAATACAACTGAAGAGAGAAGTAAACAAACAATTAAAGTGAAGTTCCCTTTAATCGACTACCTGAATTTTCTAAAGAACACAGCTATCTTGATTTAAACAGAGATCCCGAACTTAAAATTAACTCACCAATGAAATCTGAATGATAACTGTAATACAAAAACCCTACAGTATACTGTCATGAAACCTTCAAATTTGGAAAATAGGTCCTTTTGTCCAAGATTTAGATGCCTTCATTCAGCATCCCTTTCAAGGTTTCAGTTTAGAAACTTGGTCCCAACTTTTTTTATCTGAAATAAAAATATATACAGGAATGGTTTTCTCATTCTTTCCCCTTTTTATGACTTTATTGACAGCTTTTCAGCGGACTGGTACCTATAAAGCAAAACATCTCCTGTACTTTTTTTATTTGACTCAGCTTCTTTCTTACCTTCAAAACCTAGTCCACATCTGTGGAGTAACGGTCAGCGCGTTTGGCCGCGAAACCAGATGGCCCGGGTTCGAATCCCGGTCGGGGCAAGTTACCTGGTTGAAGTTTTTTCCGGGGTTTTCCCTCAACCCAATACGAGCAAATGCTGGGTAACTTTCGGTGCTGGACCCTGGACTCATTTCACCAGAATTATCACCTTCATTTCATTCAGATGCTAAGTAACCTAGATGTTGATACAGCATCTTAAAATAACACAATAAAAATTAAAAATAAAAACCTAGAAAAAATAATAATCAGAGCGCTTGCAAAATATAACAAGATTTTGTCATCTGACTAGGTTATCCTTTCAAGTTACTTTTAGAAAGTTTGGACTCTACTCATTTTATGATTTTATTCGGAGTCTATCCAAGAGATAAACATCTTCCTTCCCACTTTAATGATCCTGCTTTGAACTTGCCTTACTAAATAGCCTACATCACATTTCTGACAAACTCTCAAGATTGAAGAATATTTTATTATGGTTGTGTGGTTCAGTCTCGAAACCTCTCTCCGTAACATGTTTTAAATTTAGTCGCTGCAGTGTGAGTTGCTTCATGCGCAATGACTTCGCCACGATTAATTAGTGAAGGACCCGAGTGATGATTCAGATTTATGGAGTATGAAAATGTGCCGCTTCATATCAGTAGCGAAAGTGGCATAGTTTAAAATAATTCTCAGGAGTGATTGTTTTACAGTACGTTAGTAGGAGGTAGTTTGTTTCAGTCAAAGTCGTCATTGTTATTCGCGATATGTTTAAAAATATGTAGTTTCAGTTCTGATTACGTTTCACAACATGTGGCACCAGTTTTCTCATATTACCCATGTTTGTGTTTCATTGAAAAAGTGAAGTAACGATAAATAGTGAAGATACAATACATACATATTCTAATAAGTATTGTAATAAGTACAGTTTTAGGTTTTAGTTGTCATGGCAGGCCCTACTAGGCCTAAATGGATCAGCGATTGATAACACTGGTCTGCGTCATTTTTCAGGTCAACATTTTCATAGCTGTGCTTTTATATTTAGTGCATGCTGAATTCAGAAATATAACTCATTTTGCTTAGTCAGGTCAGATTTTCTTGCTATCGCATTTTTAAAAAGATGATATTTCAGAGATAAATTGTATCTTATAGTTATTAGACTATATTAATTATTGTTTCAATTCTGACGTAGATTTGCGTAAATAGTAAAATATGTATATAGAATGAAGCACGAATACCATTATTATGGAAGGAAGGACCTTTTCAAGGACTTTCGTGTGTGTTTTGCATCTGGAACATCCCTCTTGAGGTAACCTGCTAGCAATAGTCTGCAAGAATGTTCATATCCCAACGATTCTGGTACCTCTATTCCTTCACTCGAATGTCTCTATGAAAGCGCTCGCCTTGCTCCTCTCTGTATTCCCTACAGTTCGGAAAAGTATTCTAAATGCGAGCTGAGGAAGTACATCTTCATGGACGTACATGTACCAAGAGCCTGGTAGCTCCGCAGGGCTTCCTCAACAGCATGTTAGTACTCTGCGCTCCTACGGTTGCCCAGAAAGTTCTTAATAATAGACTTCAATGCGAGCCAGGCATTACTCTCTTCATCCTTTTTATGATCATTGAATTTAGCATCATCCATAAGCTCCCTGATTTCAAGGCCATCAAAAATATCTGCTATTAGTTTGGCCTCACAGACACGTGGAAATTTCTGACCTAGGAAAGCAAGAGCTCTTTTTTCTTTGTTAAGTGACTTGACAAAATTTTTCATTAGGCCACATTTGATGTGCAGCGGCGAAAGTAAAATTTTTGAGGATCCACGAGAGCTTCTGATAGAGTGTTGTGTGAACCTGGTTTCAGGCTAGTCTTGCTTCCCAGATGCGTTGAAGAAAGTGCAGCACACACGAGATACGAAATGTTTGTATTGATCACCGATTTTGACACCAAAGTAGGCATGATATTCGTACATTTTCCTTGCAAATGGAGTGATTTTAAACTTTCGATTGGCATAGTGACTTTACCAGAAATGTAGTAAAATCGGTCAGTGTGAGTCTTGCACTTTCTGTTCATTTTCTAAGAACTTCCTTAAATCAGTCTCATCACTGAGAAAGCTCAACCCAGACTACATAGGACTGCAAGAAAGAAGTTGATTTTACTCCTGTCTCTCGCTCCTACTAAGTTACCACTATACAGAGTTTCAAGCTATGGCCCATGCCTCAAGTGTGATTTTCAAGGTCTGAAACAGAAATGAAATTTCTTGAAAATGTCCTTTCTTCCAAATTAACTGTATTTGTGTACTGTATAATATATTTCATGTATATTTGATGTGAATTTGTCTGTTTTGTGATAGTAAACATAATTTTTTCTTACCTGTTGTACGTTTTATTTCTGTAAATACATACTAACTAAAATCTTGACTAGTACAGAAACCTGACCTGATTGAGCAAAATGAGTTATATTTTTGAATTCAGCATGCAAACAACATAAAAGATCAGTTATAAAATCCTTGACCTTCGAAAAAAAGTTTTGAAACGCAGACCAGTGTAATTGATAGGGTAATTTCAGAACTGAACAGAAGATTTACCGTAAATAGCTCTATACTTGGTGGAATAAGTGCTTTACACTCAGAAACTCCATCTTTCTTAGCATATGAAATTCTAAAGCCATTTTCCGAACATTAGGCCTATCATTGTGATACAGAAAGCCTTCAAGTAGAACTGAAACTTCTTCCTAAGACAAGAAGTCGCTATGAATCTATAAGAGTTCAAGTGCGATAAAAACATTAGCAGAATTTGTGAAGTGTTTGGAAGAATTTCAATAAAATTATCTTTCGCTGTTATTGCATTGACAATTCCATCTTCTAGTGCTTCGTGTGAACGTTGATTTTCGTGTATGCAAAGAATAAAAACATACCGGTACCTCCATAACCGAATGACAAACGAGCCATTAGGTAGCCTTGCAATTCTTTGCACTGAAAGGGAATAAACCAAGGACCCTATCATGGACACCATCGTGGACAAATTTAATGCTGTCCAAAACAATAGACGCATCCATCTACACTAGCGTTCATATCAAGGTAAGCAACATTAATTATTGTTTAATGCTGACATAAAATTAATAAATAGGTAAATTTTTACAATAACGTTACCAAAGGAATTAGGATAGCAAGGACTCTATACCAAAGACAAGCGTGAGAGAGAGGAGTTTGGATCGTGTAATGACATTTTTAGACAGTAATTGTGAGTATATGCAAGGCATACCAAAAGTCTAAACTAACCTAATCTAATTTGTCACTGATTCCACCTTACGAAAACTCGACTTTTCTTTGTCATCAGTAAGGAAACGTAAGAAAATAACATACCACTCCCTACAGTCTTCCACATCGATGGAATGATCCCGCCTGCCCACATCTCTCCACTAGTCACTACTTTTACAGTAAATTTCCACTCTCATTTCGGTGCGAAATTAGTGTCGGCACACAATTTTTCTTCTGTTTACGATACATACTACTCGACTAGAAGCCAAGACGTAAATACATTTTGTACATTAATGTGGTAACGTAACTGTAAAGAAATAATACATTTAGGCCTATACTATAGGTACTGGTATGAAGAGTTCAAAAGAGAAACCAGCGAGCTGCCAACAAATAAAAAAAATTAGATTTTATCACCATCTGCTAGTTTTCGTTCAATACTACAATATTCTTAATAGAGACAGGATAACACAAGCTAACCCTCTGATTTACAGAGGATTGAAGTTTTGCATTCAATGGATAAATCGTCTTACCTTCATTGCTACTACTACGGAAAAACCAGCTAATTGTCTTCATGGCCAAATGGGCAAACATAAAGATATGCTACACAGTTTGAAAGATAACAAGAAGGAGGTAATTTGTTGATCATACAAGTAGTTTCAAGGGTCATATAAGCCACTACAGTTTAATAGGCCCTAAAAACTTTACCTGCCTGAAAAATTGACTGTTAAAAAATTATGACATGTTCTGTAAACTCGACCCTGAAATAAACACGTATGAAAAATACCGACAGATTATTAATACTGAGTTTAATATAGTCTTCGGCTAGACCTACATATTATATATATATATAATTAAATAATTAATAAAAATTAATATTTATTATTAAAGAGATCTGTTTATTTGCTCATCAAACAATGAATCAACATATCCGCGTCGGAGTCCCAGTTTTTGCCGCTGTGAGCGCTAATATACAGACCTTGCTGACTTTTCTAATGCAAGCGATTGCGTTGGAAATAATACTGGGAATAAGTATACACAATTGAGGGGCGTTTTCACAAAACTCGTTATCTACATTTTTTCGATTTTGAGGTTTTAGCGTATCCTCATGTTTTTAGGTCAGGAGAATCCAATGGTGCTATCAGAATTAAGCTAAAGTTGGTAAGTATATCAGTAAATTGATCTTGAAATAAAAGAGATTTTTCAAAGCTCAGTATCTACAGTTGTGTATTTTAGAAAAGAGTTGTCTTGAAAGAAAGAAGATTTTGTAGATAACGAGTTTTGCGAAAACACCCCTCAATTTTAAATACATTACGCATCACTCAAAGGAACATATTAGGTAGGTAAATTTAAAGATATAATGGAAAACTATGATGTCATTGATGACATCACTAATTTCAAAATATCACATTCATTTAAAATTCTCTCTCTTTTCTTTTTCTAATTCTCTTTACATGCCTTATACATTTTTGGTTATAATTAGACTTTAATTATACATATATACAATATAGTATTTTACAATTGAATCGGTCATTGCAGAAAGGGGATAAGTCATGAAAAACGCGAAAATGAGTTAAGAGTGTCATTGCTTTCTCCAGGCCTAGACACACATTTCCATACAGAAATGGGACAAATTTGCTCATTCTCAATGCAAAGCAGAGTACCATAAGCAGCGCAGTCATTGCAGAAAGGGGACAAGTCAGCGACTTACCTTCTTTCTGCACTGACTGACGACGTGACGCAACTGAGTGACGCGGATCTAATAAGTTACGCGCCCATCAGCTGATAAGGAAAATGACAGATAAGCTAGAAGTAGTAAACTGTGTTATTAGTGGTAAACGTAAACGCAATGAAATTAACTACCGCAGAGATGTAAATAAGAAAAATAAACTGAAGGCATTGGAACGTCAATTCCTTTGGGAACTCTGTAGCAGTCCGTACGACAGGAGAACAATGTGGACAAGAAACTACTCTTTGTTTGTTTAGACGCAACTTTGGGTCATCAGTTTTCAACATTCACAATTTCAAAGACCATACGGCGCACTTCTATTCCTATCATGAAGGTATAGGCCACAAATCTTCAAATGAAGTGTGTTCCTTCTGAACTACATTGAAAATAACATCCCTTCTTCAGTCAAGGAATTGTATCTTTTCTCTGATAACTGTGGAGGGCAAAATAAAAATCATACCTTAATTCGATTGTTACTTGCACTGACCCAAATGGGTACATTTAACAAAATCATTCATTATTTTTCACAACGAGGCCATTCATTTCTTCCCTGTGACCGCAACTTTGGTGTAGTGAAGCGCAAACTAAGAAAGACAGACAGGGTATATGTGCCTGACCAATACAATACCTTGATCCACCAGGCAAACACAAACAACAGATTTTCTGTATAATCAGTTACTACTGATGATATTTTGAATTTTAAATACTGGTGGCCAGAGTATTACAAGAAAACCACCTGCTCATTAGACACACTGAGGAAAAAAGGGAAAAATAATATGTTTTCTTCAGCACAATTCAGTGAATTTGTTTACTCTAAAGATGATCCAGGATGTGTGACTGCCAGTTTGTTCATTGGTAGTGAAATGAGGAAACAAAGATTCTGTATGAAAAAAACCAGGTTCTGGACGCATAGTAATGTCTACACAAAAGCATACATTGGGAAAATTCCCATTAATACGAAAAAAAGCTTGGAGACGTATCGAAAGTGAGGCAATACATTCCATTCGATCACACTTTCTTTTACGAAGAGATCCTGAACTGGCCACATTGTGACAAGGAATCTACAAATGACGTGGCTTCCAACGTCTAACAATACACTCTATAACAATTGAAACAAATGATTTTGTGTAGTACTTTAGTGTATTTTTATTGTGCTCTCGTATATGCAGTTTTTAAGTATTAGTTTGAAAGCAGAGTCTTGATTTAAAACTGTGATATAAAATCACATATTGGTACATTTCTGTAGTAGGAATAATGATTAAAATGAAAAAAAAATAATTATGTAAATGGTGACAGTAATGTAGTAATTACACACAAAAACATCGTTATCATTGTAATTATTAATATTTAGTTTGATTTCAAATATTACATGAGCCTAAACTTGTAAATTATATATTTTTTGTTCTATATTTAACAATTCCTTGCAGAAAGGGGATAAGTCATGGTTCGATTAAACAACTTTAAACAAAAGTGTTTGAGATGTCAAATGTCTAACATGATGTGTTATACTTCACTATTCATAAACAAAGTAAGAAAAAATATTTACAATGATTACTCCAGTATTGGAAGAATAAAACAGTTTTTATTGATTATCTCGAAAGTAAGATTTTATGACTTATCCCCTTTCTGCAATGACCGATTCAATTTATTTATTCACCATTGCAGAGGCTCGGATTCAACATCTTACTATTTGTCCAACACCTTAGCTATTAAGCTAAGTTGACAAGTTCAAATCAGTGGTCAAAATCAAATATCTGTAGAACGAATATTTCTATGATAATAGTCTATAAAGAGAACAACAAATGACGGTATACGTATATTTAAATTACAGTCACTGTAATTTAAATCAGAACGGTCTCTGATTTAAATAGGTTAAAAAATTATAAATTCTTAGTTATTCTGTGCAGACATCATTTCGGGCGTGGAAGCGAATAGTAGTGGAACAGTGCAGCCTGAAGAAAATACACCACATACCTTGACATGGATAAATATTATATCGCTTCAAAGTGTACAACAAAGTACCAGTATTGAGTTTTGTAGCCAATATAACTTACTTCCATCAGAAGAATCGAAAAATTGTGTCCATTGTGAAAAACAAATGACAGTAAAAACTCACAAACCATTGTCAAAAGTAAATTTTCCTTTCGAACTACAGTGCAGTAAGTGTAAGAAAAAGACTGCTATCACAAAAAAATACTTGGTTTGAAGATTGTAAACTTCCAATTTTACAGAACATGGATTTAATATATTGTTGGATTCATGGAATAACTTTAGAAATAACTAGCAGCGAAACTAACATAGTAACTGTATGTGATTACTTCGGTTTTTGTAGAGAAGTTTGTTACGTAATAACGACAAATAATTCATTCCTACCGGTGGACCAGGACAAACAGTAGAAGTAGATCAAGTTTCTTAAGAAACGAACTTCAACATATATGGGTGTTTGGGGGAATAGAAATATCGTCAAAAAAGTGTTTAATAAGGGTTAATTCTAGAGACAAAACTACACTGATTTCATTAATAAAATATTTCATTCTACCTGGTACGGTACTAAGATAATACAGACGGGTGGAAATCATATCAAGATTTACATAATGAAGGATACATCCGCGACTTTATTAATCACTCGATAGAATTTGTGAAAAGTGGTGATTGTACAGTGCACACAAAACATTGATGATGAATAAAACACAATGGTGAGTACTAAATATTATATATACTTATTTTAATTGCATTAATCTATAAGTATCGAATAATTTCATATAATTATCGTTAATGTGAAAAAAACATAGTTGTTTCATATTGTGCTGTATTACGTACAACATATTACAACATAGCGTCATTTTCACCAAAGCAGACAAAAGCAATTGCACAGTACTACTATACATATAAAACCTACACAACAAAATAGAAACATACTTTAAACAAAACAACATCACAGAACTTGAAAAAGATCCCACCACACAATACCACAACACAATAAAAAACACAATTAACAAAAACAAACACGTACCGGTAATACCGCACAATATGAAACAACAACTCAAACCCATCAAACCAGCAGCACCTAAACTCAATGCACTACCCAACATACCGTACATAAAGAAAAAATACCAATCAAGCCTCTAATCAACTACAAACAGGCACCAGCACACAAACTAGCCACACACATGGACAAAATCATCAGAAAAAAACATAAAATTCAGAAAACAGACAACAATAAAAAACACTATAGACCTAGTCAACAAAACAAAACAACACATTCCACACAGTGCAACACTAGCATCATTCGATATCACTAACTTATACACTAACATACTGATACAAGACACATTACAGATACTAAAGCAAATGCTCATAGACAACAACACACCACAAGAACACATCGAAGAAATCATCCAAATCACAGATATCATAACAAAGCAAAACTATTTCACACACAACAACAAATACTACACCCAAACAGAAGGACTCCCAATGGGATCACCAATATCTAGTACAGTATACTAGCAGAGATATTTTTACACAACATAGAACAAACATACATACTCAACAATGACCACAACAAATATGCAGACAACATAATATACTGGCACAGATACATAGACGACATACTCATACTATACAAAGGAAACAAACGACAAATATACAAACTACACCAATACATAATCAAAATACACCCAAAACTCCAATACACACTGGAACTTGAAAACAATAACTCCATAAATTTCCTAGACATCGCCATAACAAAAGTTGACAACAAACACACCTTCAAAACACACAGAAAACCATCCACCACCACCACCACACAGATACACAACACATCTAATCACCCCACACAACACAAACTTGCTGCATTCAGGAATGGTACACAGATTACTCAACATACCCATGAGCCAACAACACTACAATGAAGAAGTGAACACAATCAAATACATAGCACAAGAAAATGGTTACAACCCAAACATAATAGAAAACATCATAAGGAAGACAAAACAAAAACTCAACAAACACAAAAACAACACAAACACAAGAACACAAGAAATAAATCACACTAACATACGAAAACAAAAACACACACAAAATCGCATCCTCATTCAGAAAACAGAAATACAACATAGCATACAGGACATAAAACACACTACAAAGACATCTCAACACACAAACAACACAAACAAATAAATACAACCACACAGGCATATACAAGTTCACATGCAATAGTTGCGACAGTTTCTACATTGGACACACAGGCAGATCATTCCAAACTCGATACAAAGAACATATTAAAGCAATAACCAGAGGACACAATAGATCTACATATGCCGAACACATAACTAATGCCAACCACACATACAATAACAGACATGGAAATCCTACACATAGAACCCAAAAACCAAAAACTCAACACACTAGAACAATATGAAATAAACAGACACACTAAAACACACCCAAATCAAATACTTAACACACAGATCAATTTCAGAACACACACACTATTTGACTCAACTCTTCATCACACGAACGCACCCACAGAACAGGCAGTGAAGTTGAGATGATTCCGAGACACAGAAGGCTCTGAGGATGGTGTCAAGTAGCACCGAAACAGCTGTAAGCCGCACATGCATACATAATTGACACGAGTAAGATCGCCATTTAATCAATTATTTATATTGAAGTGCTAAAAGTAGTGTAGGTACGAAAGATTCATCATGGATGAAATTGTTTCTTGAAACTTGAATTTATTAAGTATAGATTATAATTTTATTATGTTTCCTTTCAAGGTAGGGCCTATTACCATAGTATATACTGTAAACATTTAATGAACACGCAAACTAGGTACGATTTTCATTTAAATCGATGGACGCTGATCTAACCTTCAGCAATCTTACCATGTTGATTGTGTTGTGTGGCCTGCAGTAAAGGTGACGCCATGCACAGACTGAACGGAAACACTCATAGCCTGTGCCACACCTCTAATATATTTTCACCATGCTAGCACCTCTTCATCTCACTCAAACGCGGGATAACGATAGCAGTTGATAAAGTCTCGTAAAATAACTAATTCAAAAAGCTTTTTTATAAGATTAAGCCTGAGTAGGTTTTTATGCATCCAAATATTTGTCGGCATTACTTTCAAATTACGTTATATAATATATTTATGTGGGCTATAGGTTTGTTTTTGTTGACTTATTTTGCTTTTGTGTGTATTATTCGAACTACAAACCAAGCAATTAGGGTACACGGGAAAAACGATCAAGCTCCATCAAAAATCGAAATTCAGTTAATAATGCCATCTTATAGTGGAAAGGGAGTAATATCATCTGGTTTAGCTAGTTTTCTGTTAAAACGATCATGGTCCTCAAAAATGAGCGTTAAAGTTTTCGTGTACTTCAGAAGAACGATCAAGCTCCAGTCACTTCTGTGGAAGAATAATCAAGGTCCATTTTTCTACTCTGCTTTTCCTCCTTGTTTTGCTGTATAATTCTGCAGCTTTGTGTTGCTGGCTTTCCGGCAGTTTATGTAAAGTGACATGAACAATAATTTCGTTACTTTTCCACTGCTGAGTAAGAATGCAATGATTATTTTTCGCACTAAAGTAAACAAGGTCTTATTTGCAGCCTGTTTCATGGCCATTCTTTCAGGCTTGTATTAGTTGCTCTGGATGTTGCCTTAAAATAAGCCATAAGTGAAATGGAGGCATCAGAAATAATAGAGAATATAGGTATGCAGATGAGAGTACAACGAAAATAATTTTTTTGATGTACTTCTAACTCATCGAAAAGAATACAGACCATGAGTCACATTACAAGAGACGCTTGTTTAAGTGTTCAGGATTGAGATGTTCTCAGTATGTTTTACCTATAGAAAGGAGTAGATTAATGAGGCAATGAAATCTAATGGCTTACTATGCTACACAGAATGCTCATGTGACAGGCCTTATCATTGTAAATACTCTGAGGTCATACAAGAAATATCCATTGATTTTGTGAATTAGTACAATATAAGTTTTGGGTATTACAGAAATGACGCATGTATTTGCGATAAATTTAGAACCAATATATCTCAACTTGAATTAGAAATGAACAACGATAAAGATGCAACTCACATACACAATTTGAATAGACAAAAACCACTTCTCACAACGACTCAAAATGAACTACATAAGAAGAAAGGAGATACTCTGTATGAGGTAAAGTGTTCTGAATGTTTGGATACGTTTGAAATCCAGAAAGTCTATGATTGAGGAAGCAATTTGTATGGATTAGCAGAAGAATCTTCCGATTCCTAAAATTTCAACAAGTGAAGCATCTTACCACAGGCAACTATAGTTTTTTTTTTTTTTGCTCAGTCCATACACTTTCTACTGAGAAATCTGTATTTTGTACATATGATGAAACGGTCTCGAACAAAGCGCCTGATGAAATATGCTTAATGTTGTGGTATTTCTGTTTTGAAATTCTGCCTGACTCTGTGCGTGAATTCAACGTGTTCTGTGAATCCTGTTGAGGACAAAATAAAAAATTTTAGTGTGATCCGATTTTTCCATTTCTTAGTACATATAATCAAGAAATTTTATTGTCTCTCGGCAAAATTTTCCAAGACGAGGGCATTCGTACCTCAAGTGCAATAATAATATGGAATTTATAAACCAGAAGATAAGAAGCGAGTTTCCTGATGACTAGTGACTTGAGAGTGATAATTCTAGGAAGAAACTTCAAGCAGTCTTCATAGTTGACTGCAAGATAGAAGAAGTACTTAATGGATGAGGAGAATTTCTGAATAATTACTGCAAAAAGAAAGCCCTTTCGACTAGAAGTCCAATGCAATCTACAATGTAAAATAAGATATTAAAAAGGTATTCCTGTTAAACATCAAGCGGACGATACGAAAACTATATAGTGAGTTTCTATTTTATTTGTAAAAATTATTTTATCTTTAATTTTATTTATCGCATTTTAATTTGAAATGCTATTAAACACCCAAATTAGTCTATAATAGTCATTTTATTATTTTAATTATATTTCAAACCACTCAAAAGAAATCAGAAGAAGAGCAATGCGAAAGAGTTGAAAATATCATGATATTTTATTTCAAAACGGCAACATTCAATGACTTCGAAATAAAGACGCAGTTCTGCAGTCCCGCGATACAAGACCAGTGAAAGGAAAAGAAGAATTATATTATTGTAACACCCTTCTGGAACATTCTCCTCGTGTCTGATTGGCTAGGGAGTCGCGCGCGCGTCCGGCAGAAGGGAGGGCGCAGGGAGACGAGACTCGAACTTCGGCGGGCGCTGTGGCACGGTACAGGGCGAGGGGAAGAGAAACTACGATACGCTAGCTGTGGTGCGGAGGGAGAGGGAAGAAAAGCGACTGCGATTGAGCAGAAGAAGGAAACGTCTGGAGACCGATTGTTGTGGAGAACTAGAAGCTACGCGACGCAGAACATTCTAGACAATCCTGGTAAATAAATAACACCATGAGTTCCGGACGCCAGTCTAGTGTGAATCAGTAGCGAGAGAGTGAGCCAGTCTTGGGCAGCGACCGAGGTGGACCTGAGTTCGAGTTAGTCTTCGGAGCAGTCAGTCAGCTACGAGAGAGTTAGCTAGTTAGTCTTAAAGTCTTGGAGCAAGGTCAACCTGAGATCGACGTGCAGTGAACTTGAGTGAGTCTGTAACTGTGGCAATATCCAGGCGAGTGCAACGTACCCAGAGATCTTGGGTTCGACGTGCAAGAAACCGTATCTGGAGGGCTGGGTTCGACGTGCAGGGAACCGTGTCTGGAAGCCTCGAGTTGGATGTGTAGTGAACTATATCTGGAAGTCTTGGGTTCAAAGTGCAGTGAACTGTATGTGGAAGGCTTGGGTTCGACGTACAGTGAACTTGAGTGAGTGAGCTAGAACTAGCCAAAGCGAACGAACTGTGAAGTGAGTACTGACAGTTTTGTTTTGTGCATAGTGCTTTCTGAACATTAGTTGATTTTAGGAGTATATTGTTGTCCTTCTCAATAATACACGTGAATTGTCATTGTCGCCGTTCGGTGGAGTGCAATAACGACTACTGTGTTGCTGTGTTGAGTAGAATACCCATCGTTGACGGGTGTCTGGTTAAAGTTAGAAATAAAAGTCACATTGTTGTTAAACAAAAGTAGTTACACTGGTGTCAGGAGTGGGATATTGTGGACATAATGGAGAACCTACAACAGATCCTGCAAGCCATCTCGGAACTGAAAAACGACATAACTGAAGTAATGGCAGACATGAACGATATTAGTGAAGTGAAAAGACATAGGTGAAGTGAAAACAGACATTAAAAATGACGTCGCTATGCAAATTTGTAGCGTTTCGGTCCACGTGGATGGAATTGTTACCATCGTGAAAGATGAACTTAAAGCCGATTTCGACAAACTAAAAGAGAATTTCGCAACTGTAAAGACAGTAGTGGCTGAGCTAAGAGTGTACGTAGGTCATTTCGACGGCAAAATTCGCACTCTCGAGCGTCGACAAGAGCAGACGAGTGAATTTCTGGACAAGCATGCTGAAGAAAACAACCAAATACTCGCGTTAATAGATCAGCATGCTGAGGAAATCTAGAAAATTAGTGGATCGCCAGGCTAGAGAACAGGAAGAAATAGTTGCTGAAGAGGTTCGACAGCCATGGAAAAAGCGGCAACAGAATTAAGGACCCCATATACGGACCCTGTGTAATCAACGCCTCCAGCCGGACATTCGAACGTCAAAACGCCGAAGTTCGACGGTACGACGTCCTGGGCAATATTTCGATATTGAGTCTATCGCAGAGCATAATCTGTGGACACCGGCAGAAAAAACTACTCAGCTGCTGGCCGCGCTTCAGAGACAGGCGTCGGAGATACTTCACAGCGTTCCAGAAGATGGGACAGCCACAGAGATAATGAAAGGCACTGGAGGGCGTTATGGTGACCATCAACTTGCGGCAGCATTTAGGACCCAACTGAAAACGAGGGTCCAATAGTCAGGCGAGTCCCTACAATAATACCCTATGGCGGTAGAACAACTGGCCCATAAGGCCCTCAGGGCTCTACCTCCTAACTTCGTCGCTGGAGAGGCGGCCTACAACTTCGACAGCGAAGTTCGAGACCCCAAGATTAGACAACTACTCTTGACTGAGCATCGCGCAGTCGACAACGCTCTGGCGGCGGCCCTCGGGGTGGAGGCGGGCAAGTTGACGGCGAACGTCTCGAAACAGTACCGGATTAGGAGCGTCACGGCGGCCGATGTTGAGGGAAGCCAATCGAAGCCACACGAGCGACGGAAACGAGTGCCTCCTGGTCCTGGGACAGCCCAGGACACTTAAGAAAGGATTGCGACCGACCTGGCCACAGGCAGGAGAGAGAGGTGACCGACGTCGAGAGGAACCAACAGAAGTCACCTGAGCAACGGAGACGACGGGCGCCCACCAGCTGGTCCTACGGTAGACCGAGACACTTGAGGAGGGACTGCGACCGACCTGGCTACAGTCAGGAGAGAGAGGAAGCCGATGCTAGGAGGGGCACGACTGCGCCGTCATCACCATTCCCTTGGTTGATCTTGAAGACAGTCAACAGAAGGTCCGACGATGGGCTGATTGCTGACGGATGGATAAGAGGCCGTCCATGCAGAGTACTGGTAGACACCAGGGTGTCGCTCACTATTGCCAGGCCAAAGATCGTGCGTGGCCTACCTGGGAGGACGCCGCTGCGCCGATACGAGCTACGTAATACTTCAGGCGAAAGCTTGCCAATTCAGAGAGAGAGATCTTCCTGGATCTGACCTTGGGGAAGAGGAGAATGGAGATGTGATTGTTCGTCGCCAACATCACTGAAGACGTCGTCCTGGGACTCGACGCCATGCGGTTACTCGATGCGACAGTGGACGTCCGGCGCCGTATACTCCGTTTTGGTCAGAATGAAGTGTTCCTGATGGACGCCAAAGACCAACCCATGGCCAGCGGGCTCCTCTTGGAGGATCAAGTAGAAGAGCAAGATGGCGCCCACGAAGTACGAGTAATCGCCGCCCAGCCAAGCCCAGGATGGGATAACACCACCATAAGGAGGGAACAGTTGGAGGACCCAAACGTTGGACCGTCCGGCGACCTACCAAGAGACTGTCCGGAACGAACAGTCCTAAGAAGGGAGCAATGTGGCACCCGTCTGGAACATTTTGCTCATGTCTGGTTGGCTCGGAAGTCGCGCGCGCGTCCGGCAGAAGGAGACGTTATTCGAGCTTCGTCGGGGATGTGGCGCGGTAGAGGGCGAGGGTAAGGGAAACTATGAGACGCTAATCGCGGCGGGGAGAGAGAGGGAAGAAAAGCGACTGTGACTGAGCGGAAGAAGGAAACATCTGGAGATCGATTGTTTTGGAGGTCTAGAAGCTACGCGACGCAGGACATTCTAGACAATCGTGGTAAATAAATAACACCGTCAGTTGCGGACGCCAGTCTAGTGTGAATCAGTAGCGAGAGAGTGAGCCAGCCTTGGGCAGCGAGCGAGGTGGACCTGAGTTCGGGTTAGTCTTCGGAGAAGGCAATTAGTCAGCTGCGAGAGCGTTAGCTAGTTAGTCTTAAAGTCTTGGAGCAAGGTCAACCTGAGATCGACGTGCAGTGAGCTTGAGAGAGTCTGTAACTGTGGCAGTATTCAGGCGAGTGCAACGTACACGGAGGTCGTGAGTTCGACGTTCATGAGACCGCGTCTGGAGGGCTTGGGTTCGAAGTGCACTGAACTATATCTGGAAGTCTTGGATTCAAAGTGCAGTGAACTGTATGTGGAAGGCTTAGGTTCGACGTACAGTGAACTTGAGTGCGTGAGCTAGAAGAACTAGGCAAGGCGAACGAACTGAGAACTGACAGTTTTGTTTTGTACATAGTGCTTTCTGAACATTAGTTGATTTTAGGAGTATATTGTTGTCCTTCTCAATAATACACGTGAATTGTCATTGTCGTCGTTCGGTGGAGTACAATAACGACTACTGTGTTGCTGTGTTGAGTGGAATACCCATTGTTGACGGGTGTGTGGTTAAAATTAGAAATAAAAGTCACATTGTTGTTGAACAAAGTTAAAATTTTTGAAATTATACATAAAACGGTCAAAACTAATTAAATGTTTGAGTTAGAAGTGATGTTTCACTATAATGGACGTTGTATCCCATGTACCTCGAAGTTTCCTATTTGGATCTTGATCGTTTTTATTTTGGAAGTTTACATATTGTTCATATTGCATTTTCTATTGTTACCATCCAAATTTAGAACGAAATATCTAATAATAAATCGTCGTTCTTTACATTCCATTACGTCAATTTTTATTAAATACATAACTAGGTATTAAGTGCTTAAACTTTAAAATTCGTTTTTCCCGAAACTTTATAAAATGGACCTTGATTGTTATTTCCGTGTGCCCTTCTTTCTTCACAGCATTGGAGTACCAGCTTCCGGCGGTAGTATTGCTCAAGATGAGTGGCAGCAGACATATGGGAAAGAATTGAAGTGCAATGTTCGTGGAAAGTGGATTTTCGACGCGGTAGGGCACAAGAACCATGTTCTTAGTGACAGTTCATTTGCAATGTTTGTGGAAAGGATTGTTTGCAGTTGCGTCACCTTAAGAGACATGCACAAGTACACGGAAGCAACAACTCATTCGGTTGTGATGTATGTGGAGAGAAATTACGGAATCTAGTGATCTGAAAAAACATTTACGTGTACACACAGGCGAGAAGCCGTGCAGTTGTAATATATGTGGAAAGAAATTTTAGGTATCTTGTGATCTGAAAAAGCATTTACGTGTATACACAGGCGAGAAGCCATTCAGTTGTGACATACGTGGATATAAATTTTCCGAATTTAATCTTTTGAGAACGCATGAACGTGTACACACAGGCGAGAAGCTATTCAGTTATGATGTATGTGGAAATAAATTTTGGGACCCTAGTAGTCTTAAAAGGCTTGTTTTCGTACACACGGCCGAGAAGCCATTCTGTTGTGATATATGGAAAGAATTTTTCATAACCTGAAAAAGCATTTACGTGTACACAGGTGAGAAGCCGTTCAGTTGTGACATGCGGAAAGAAATTTTCGCAATCAATTCGTTTGAGAACTCATAAACGTGTACACACAGGCAAGAAGCCATTAAGTTGTGATATATGTGGAAAGAAATTTTCGAACCTCAGTAGTTATAATAAGCCATGCTCTCGTACACACGACCGGGAAGCCCTTCCGTTGTGACGAATGTACAAAGAAATTTTCGCAATCTATTCATGCGAGAACGCATGAACATGTACAAACAGACGAGAAACCATTCATTCAGTTCTTATATATGGGGAAAGAAAATTTCATACTCTGCTAGTCTTAAATGCATGTATTCGTACACACGGCCGAGAAGCCATTCACTTGTGATGTATTTGGAAGGAGAGTTTCGTAATCTCATAGTCTGAAATATCATACACACCAGCAAGAAACCTTGATATAGAAGGAAGTTTTGATGTACGTTGAAATAAATTTTCGCAACTAAGTGGTACACACGGCCGAGAAGCCATTCACTTGTGATGTATTTGGAAGGAGAGTTTCGTAATCTCATAGTCTGAAATATCATACACTCATACACACAAGAAAGAAACCCTGATATAGAAGGAAGTTTTGATGTACGTTGAAATACGTTTTCGCAACTACGTGGTCTAAAAATTTCATGCAATCGTACAAGAATGCGGAAAGCCATTCATTTGTGATATATTGAGAAAGAATGTTTCAGAATCTAGTAACTGGAAAAGATATATGCACTCGTATATTGAAACGAAAAGGAATTCAGTTGTGAGATACATTTTGGAATGAAATTTTCGTAACCTAATGAGAAAAAACAGCCGAGAAGCACTATAATTGTGATGTTTGTGGGCCACTATTTCCGGTTTCGGAATTTCACACAGGTGTAATAAGCCATTTTAAGTGCAAATATGTTGGAAAAACTAATTTCTATGTAACTGATATTGTAATTCCGATACGTCAGATGAGTACTAATAATAATTATTGAGTTGTTCAGTCTTTGACTTATCGTATTCTTATGCTTGTGAACAATATTTATTCAAATCATGCACGTACTGAAGTATTATATAATATGAGACCAACATTTTGGCCTTTTCAAATCTTTATGTTAAAAAACAATAAATATTGAAGACAACATGATGTATGTATAATAAACAGTTTAGTTAACAAAGGAAAATCTGAATTCTGAATTATAATACACGTACTTTCCTTTGATTGATGTTGTGGCTGATATGTACATCTATTATCAGGCATCACATCTCACTTGACGATATGTGTCAGAGGAAGAATAATTTATTGTTAGTATGTATCTGAAGTCTGAATAATGTAATACTCTATGCAATGGAGGGGGAAAGGAATTGGCAATCTGACCCCATTATCTCCTGTCCCAGTTGCTTCATAAATGGTGCCATGTTGGTATTACTTGTGGGGTTCAGACCTGTCTTCGAACAGTTGATTAAACAACAACATGTTAAAATGTATTCACCAGTATTGGAAATTACGATCAAAATGAGGCAGATAACATTCCACACTAGTACCTACTTTCATTGTCAACCTCTGAATGTTTATATATACACTAACTGTATATCAATCTTAAGCACTGTGTGAATTTGTGAATCCCTAGTATAAATTTTATCAGAAACTGTATTAACTTCAAAACTTACATCACTTTTCACCTTACCACCATCCGATTTGAATACCTTAACAAAATTTTTCTTCTCATCTGTTTTACATCTGCAAAAGAATTTCTTCTCGAACATTTACTATATATTTTTCAGTAAACAGGAAAACAACCATGTTGATATTCATATTCACAATAATTGCAATTAATTTTCTGTAAGAGTTTATTCTTAGAATTTCCACTTTTCACCTTTCTTCAAATAGTATCCATCAGCGATTCAGACAGAGGTTCTTGCTTAATCTCTTGAGCAATGTTCTGCAGCTGTTGACTAGCCACGGGTCGAGCCCTGCAGTTCAGAATATCCTTATTAACATCAAGCTGAGATACACAAAGAAGATCTTTCTGCAGAGATTTATCTAAGATGCATGAAACAAAAATATCACGTACCATTTCCTCATACAAGGTTCCAAAATTACACGATTTATTCCAAGTCCGTAATACACACATGTACTCATAGGATTCGACTAAAAGTTGTTCTCTTGTATAAAAATCGAACCTCTCATATGTTACATTGGTAACAGGAACAAAATGTTAATCAAAATGATTTAAAACTGTATCAAATTTGTCAGTTCCCCTGACAGGGGAAGGGAATCAAAGACATTCATCAGGTCTGAAACATCTTCATGATGTAACATAGCAATCTTCTTTTCATCATTATTGGTATCACGTTGAAAGTATGCAGCCATAAAAGTTAAGAATGATCCTTCGAAATTTTTCCATTTGTTAGCCGTATCTCTATCGTAGCTAAGAGTCTCAATGGCCTTAACTGATTACTGAAGGGCCAATAATCTCAGTAGAATTAAACGAAACTCAAATGAAGAGAATTAATATTAAGAATACTATGATAACAAACACTCCACCTCTGCCACCACGTTTTGTAATAGTTTATATTGAAATTACTGTAATAATATTACAACTTTTTCATACAAACTGTATTCCATATCATAATTGTAACAATCATCAAAAGACATAACAATCAAACATTCTTGTTTATATATCAATATTACAACACCATCAATTTGTGTGTGTGTCTATATATATAGTTGATTTTGTAACATCTTTGTTTAAAGTTTATTCTGTCTATAATAGTTTTGTGGAAATACTTCATGGAATTAATCTCAATACACTTTGGAACCTATGCATATGGTGGTATTTGTTACGGTATTAAACAAAGCAGTTAGCTTCTAGTTATATTAGTTCATCAACTTACAAAACTGCGTTGGTCTGCACATGCGTCAATCTTAAAGAGTGACACAATATACTATTCAGCTCCTCTTTCCTAATTGTCAACGAATGACGGCAGAAGGCGTTACTCACGTAAACGTTCAATCAAAAGAATATTTTCGCATTTTTAATACGTAATAATAACTCGAAAAGTAGTAGTGAGATTCTAATAAGGAAAAAAGCATGTTGAAGAATATTGTTTGCAGAATTTTAATATGTTTTAGTCGCAGCCATATAACATATGTAAGACTTCTTAATTGAGGTTTGTTTTATGTATTGTATGTGGGAAAATATGTTTTTTGAAGTAGAAAATGAATCAACGATAACTTCCTTCCTTGAAAAGATAAATGGGTAGTTCTAGTATACGAAATCGTCTAAATACTTTATACCGGTACTTTATATTGCAAAAAACACTATGGTAATAGAATGAGTCTATAAGACATTATCAGTTGTTAAAGGTTTATGTCTGACTGCTCGTGGTCTGTCACATAGCGCATTTACATAAACATTATAAAAATTATTTATCTTCAAAACCCAACAGTGTTTTAAAAATAAGCATTTATTGCTTTGATTGGTTTCATTTACTTAAGAGCCAAACTAAAGTGTTTAATCAGTTGTCTCCAGTTTTTTCAATTGGATTTTTGGATTTTATGTAACAAAAATCCAACTTAATGTAATGGAATGATTCTGTCGCCGTCCTTTCGCAGAATATGGCAAAGACAAGTGGAATAAATGTGTTGATCACGTTAAAAATAACTAAGATCAATGTTTTTGGTGAGCTTTATAGTAAATTGTAATTGCACGACTTTAACAAGTAAAAACTACAATCTATCTTCAAACATAAAAACAGTAATCTTTACGACTGTGATATATATTCAGTACCCCTGTTTAACCCTACCTGGAATATAAAATGATCAAGGGGAGTATCAAGAAGACAACGAACTAATTACTATAATGTTATGTTTAGATACCGGTATTCATTTGTGCAAAATTTCATGTGTTAATAAAGTGTTCCTTACCTCTTTTTGCTAATTTTCCGATGTTTAAGTTCTTTGGTATTTTGTGGAAGTTTATTTTATAAATTACTGCCTCCATGTGATATGCTGTTAAAACTTCTCGTAACTGTGTGGTAATTCAAATGTATGTTTTGGAATGTTCTGGTGTTATACTCATGATAGGTTATTTGTTTTGAAGGAATCTATGTTGATGAATAAAACACACTATTTCTAAAATACGAGTATACACAGTAGCGTGCAAATTAATCCGAACAACGTAATTACTTATGCAAAAACACTCAAACGGGATAAAAAAAAAAGGATCTAAGACATACCTCAGTAATCTATGTGACCTCCCTTGTTCCTAATAACAGCTCTGAGACGATTTGGCATGGATTCCACTAATTTACCACAAATATTCTTCATTTCTTCATCGCGAGACCATACACCAATGAGGGCAGAAATCATCTTCTCCTTTGTAGAACAATCAATTTTTTGCATTCTTCTTTTGCAAATTGACCACAAGTTCTCAATGGGGTTGATGTCGGGTGAGTTGCCTGGCCAGGGGAGTACCTGAATATTCTTCTTGTTGAAGAATTCTGTAGTTTTTCGAGATGTATGGCATGGTGCCAGGTCTTGTTGGAACACACCTCTGCCATCCGGAAATGATTTTTGCAGCTGGGATATGATTCTGGTTTCCAATAAGTGAATATATTTGTCAGAATTCATCATTCCCTTGATAGGTATTAATGCTCCAGGCCTTTCATGTGTAAAACAACCCCAAAACATTACTTTAGGGGGGTATTTGGGTGCTTGTTGGAGATGAGCTGCTGTTACTTTTTCGGATCCTTTCCGTACGTAAGAAACACGGTGGCCGTGGACCTCGAAATGAGACTCATCGGAAAAAAGTACATTCTTCCAGTCATTCACTGTCCAGTTTTGATGTAATTTTGCCCATATTAAGCGTTTTTTGCACATAACAGGGGTTAGCAGTTGCTTCTTAATAGGCTTATGAGCCTTTCGTCCAGCTTCCAAAAGCCTATACCGCACTGTTGTGACGTGAATATTCGCCCCAGTGGTAGCCATTAACTCGCAGGTTAAGTCGACAGCAGTTAGTCTAGGATTTAATTTACTTTTCCTGACAATTAAACGATCATCTGCAGGTGAAGTCTTCCTTTTCCGGCCACAGTTCCCTTTTTCTGGGGTGTGATGGATCCAATCTCCCTGTATCGTTTTATGATCGAATTAACAGTAGCCAAACCGATGTGACATTCTGCAGCAATTTGCCTCTGTGTCATAGAAGAATGCTCTGCTAATGTTATAATTTTAGACCATTTTCGTGGAGTTGTATCCATTTGTGAAGACGACAGAATGTACACAGGATTGCAGTATTAAGTCTTCAACACAACTGAAATACTTATAAGTACAAAACGACAGGAAAATGTCACATATTATAAACAAAAATAATAACGACAGACCTTCAACAATGGAATTACACGTACTACAGATGTCAATTAAAGCGGTATGAGCAACTGTGAGGCCAACAATGACAGAAAATGTAAAAATATGTCGTGTTCGGATTAATTTGCACGCTACTGTACTATAGGTAACATTTTTAGCTCTCTGAAAATTGTTATACTTTCAGTCCGAAGAGTAACTTGTTAAATGGTGTTAAGTATTCTTTTCTGCAATTTGAGGATTTGTGTCAATTTTGGTGGAGATCCACTAGTAATAATGCCCAGTGCTGTCATGGAGGCCATACGGGGCCATACATCATATGGGAACCTGTAATTTTTTTACTTAATCATATGGGGGAAAGAAAACATTGTCTGTACGGAGTCGTACAACATATGGGTACCTAAGTTTTGTATGCAGAGATCTGTACAGATTTTAGATCATCTCTTGCTGTTCCTAATGTATTTTGTTTGATGTTCTTAAACAAAAAGTGTCCACCTCTGCAGCACTGGAATCCAGAATTATACAAAATAATGGTTGAAAAACAAGAAGTGGTGCAAATACACACTCCAAGATTCATCGAGACAAGTGTGCATCTACGATGGGACTACATGGTGTATTCTTTAAATCAAGCTTGTTGTACAATTAAAATCTAAAGCAAAACAATTTCTTTACATCTTCTTTAATATTAAAAATTCATTAAGTGACAGTCGGAGAGAAGGAGAGAGGAGAGTAAAATATATTGCAAGGGAGAAAACGAGGAGTGAGGCGTATGTCCAAGAGAAAAATTACCATGACAGCACTAATAATGTCATATGGCAGCTGTTCCCAACCTTTTTCGACTCACGAACCCCTTCCACAACGATCTGAGTTGGGTGTTCCACTGATTTTTAAATATACATACAGTAGACATGCATAAAATTTAATTCCAAGCAAAAGGTTCAATAACCTTAAATTAACTTAACCCTTAATGGTTAAAACCTATAGTTACTCTAGTTACGACTTAAAAGTTACACAACGTGTATGCCTAGTTGCAATAATAAATACAAATTTTCATAGTAATTTCTCATCTCTTCCTTGGAATTCAGTGAGAAGGTTGTGCCTGCTTTCCATGGCACAGAGCTCTGAAGTCAGGAACCACAGAAGTTAAATAAAGTCTCAAATCACTTTCAGCACAAAGTCTGTTTCTGTATTTATTTTTTAAATAGGCATATGAAGAAAACGACTTTTCGCACAAATATGTGGATGGAAAGGGTAATAAAGCCGTGATGGCTTTATTGGCTAACACTGGGTACTCCTTTAAACTCAACTAAAAACAGTAGCAGCTCGCCGTAAAAAAAAATAGGTTAAGTGCTGTCCACATACACAAATGCATGAACAGTTTTACCAATATAATGAGTAAGCCTACTATTCGTAAACTACGTAATTATTTTAATAGTTGTAGAACACATATAAACAGGAAAATTAATTTATTTCAAGACTCACCCAATTTCTTGCATACCAAGTCAATCCTCCTATCTTTTCAAGAGCAAACCTGTCGATGATGTCTTCATTAATGTCTGAGTTTAACTGAGGGTGGACTGTATATCTGTATGCAAAGCTATGGGGCTAATGATGAAAGTCTCTCCTGTGATGTAGCATTCCGAGTGAAATTTTCAATCTTTCCAAAGAGAAAAATTATTTTATACAGCTTCTCTATTTTCTTAGAACTTACTAAAACAAAGAATAAATGGAACTGTAGGTCGTACAGAATTTAAAACATCTTTTTATCCTCATATTTAAGTCTACAAAATGGTATTTCTAATAAATTACAAACCGTGTCATTTTCGGGATACATATTTCCCACCCTTTTATCAACATTTTCTATGCACTGGTACCTAAGTATTTGTATAATAGCACCATAGTGATTAAACATATAATGTACACTATGATGTAGGATTAATACACTATATACACTTATCAGTAATATATTCTAAATATAGTCCACACCTGTGGAGTAACGGTCAGCGCGTCTGGCCGCGAAACCAGGGCAAGTTACCTGGTTGAGGTTTTTTTCCGGGGTTTTCCCTCAACCCAATACGAGCAAATGCTGGGTAACTTTCGGTGCTGGACCCCGGACTCATTTCACCGGCATTATCACCTTCATTTCATTCAGACGCTAAATAACCTAGATGTTGATGCAGCGTCGTAAAATAACCCAATAAAATATTCTAAATATATTAAATATTAAGTTAATATATACGTACTCAATATTAAACGACATGTGGAAATTTACGCGCACGTTAAACCTTCAAATACAAGAGCTGGAGCAAAACTGCAAGCTCATGAGCTCATGAGAAGAAATAATACACACCGCGGAAAACAACTTTTAAATTTGCGAATGTATGTGGGGTGTATTCCTGACAAAATAACATAGAGCCAGCTAATTTACTGCTGGATGAGTGGCTGCTTGGACACAAGGAATGAGGATACTATTCTCGATTCAGTTAGTTTATTTGTCTATGGTACATACTGTAAAATTTCACAGCCCTAAACAATAGCCCCCAGCCTTGGAGACCAACTTCAACCCTTCTCTGTTATTAGTACCGTTATATCTGCAAACTGGTTACTCTACCTACAACAAGTCTGACATTTTTCCTAACTGAAAAACTCAGAAACGCACTTCACTCATACAATCTTTCTTTAGTGCATGACGTCACATTACCACAGTCTTATACATACAGTCGCGTAATTTCAACACTTTTTTTGCCAACATTCGCGACACTAGCGCCCAAGCGGCAGGCAAGGCACTGGTCATAGGGTTGATACAGCCAGCACGTGCTTTAAAGGATGCGAGATGTTATAATAACGTTTTAATCATGCGTCGGAATAAAGGCAATGTGTGCAATGACGAAAATTGCAGTAACAACAAGTTTAAATCTCCGAATTTGTCGTTCTTCAGATTCCCTAAAGACCAAGAGAAAATCATAACTCAGTCATAACCAATAATCCACGTTGTAGATAGCCTACGTATTGTGTTCTATAAAACATTTATTAGTTATCGGTTACCTATTTGTATGTCAGGAAGAACAGTTTAAATAAAAACAAAGTAAATACCTGTTACAGTATATTATTTTTTTGCAGAGATCATATGTGTAAATGTGTAACCATTCCGATTTTGGATAATATATCTACAGTTTTTAATGCAAGTAATTCCATAATTTTTGTATTCGTGTTTTTTTTTTCTTTATATTTTTAAAAAGTTGAATGTTCTATAGCATTCAAGTAGGTATCATGGTGTTAATTTTGCCAGAATTCATGGAGTATAGTAATCCTTTTGCAAAATATTCACTTCTTGAATAAATCCAGACTGTGTCGATAAATTTCTGATGTGTTGGTGTAGATTCATGTGATAGACGTATTAAGTTCTCAAGAAATAAAAGAGCCTTTTTAAATTTAATATAAAAAGCAATCTTTTCTGTAATAATTTGCATGACTGTTATTGGTGTTTATTTTACATTCCCAGTGATTATTTGAGCCGTTCAGTGCAGAAGTGGTGTAAGTCAAAAGCAGGTAATGAGGTTTAAAGTAAGAATTCTGTAAAATACAGCGCAAAGTAGCAATTAATATATCCTTCGTTCTATTCACCGACTATTAATAGTTTAAATACATTCAATATTAACTGCCACTTTGCGCTGTATTTTATAGAATGTTTACTTTAACCTCTAATTACCCATTTTTGACTTACATCACTTCTGCTCTGAAAATAAAATTAGGCCTACATTTTCTGAGTTAATTGAAGTTACAATTTTTTTAACAAAATTGTGTGTTCATTTATTTGTTCTCACCTACGTCATATTAACAGTAAGTGCATGTAAATTACGTATTATATAGGTAGGATAAGTTAAACTTAGGCCTTATGTGTGAAAACTGGAAATGTAATGTAAAATGCGGTAAACTTGCCATAAAAATTTAAACCATAACATCAGCGCTATTTGTGACTCAAAATAATAAAGGAAATACAGGTTCTTAAGAAATGGAAAAATAATGAACTTCATATTAATGTTTAAATCCTCCCCTTTTCTTTATTTTCAAGTTTACCTCAGCGGCCGAGTTTACCCCAATTTGCGGTATGCAAAATCGTTAATTTCTCAGGAAATAGGGAGAGGAGTTCACCACGCGATGTACCCTACGAGATATGCCCTACAATTCTGAAGCTACTAATTTTTACTCTTCTCACAGGAAATACAAAGTTCCAATGATTCATAAATATATTTAGGAATGAATGAATTAACCGACCACGCACGAACAATTATATTATTTCAAACCATGATACGTGATCAGAGCCATGATTCAGTTGTAAGGAGCAGAAAGAATTACTTTTATTCCCAGCTTCTGAAACTTGTAGATTAGCTGCGTGTGAAATTCTTCCAGGATTCTAAAGTAGAATTAATAAGAACCATATACACTTATTGTATAGCATAAAAATATAAAATAAACTACGCAAAACCTGTTTTCTGATGTGTTATCATAAGTCGTGTGCACACTTTTAACTTGCCTGCCGCTAGAGGGCTACTGTCGCGCCAGCTGTCAAATGTTGGCATATTTCATACGTATGAGTTGCGTGACTGTATCTATTAGACTGTGACATTACCATGGAAACCAAGTGCTGTATGAGAATGGGAACTCAAATAATTTCATCTCTACAGTATTGCAAGTTCCAATAGACACCGCTCGGAGCTCGTAACAGTTGGCATTGTTTTATCCAGGGGATGGTTACAGGTTATACAACTAAACACTGTTCATAACGACTGAAAAGAAAACACTTTTTTATGTTAGAAATAATGGTATCGGTAATAACTAAGATTAATTAATACGAGATAAAATTGTGTTTTACCACGGCGTTCTCTATAACAGGCGGGAATACTCCCCCCTCTTTTCACAGAGAGCGTGACGTCACTAGTCCTTGCTCAGTCAACTCACCATACGCCGTCCAGAGTGATTTTGCGTTAAATTGTTACTACTAGCAGCATTCCTTTCCGATATATTGTTAATAAGACACAAAATAAACAAGTGAAAGTACACATGTATCGTTAATTAGAGTATAGGCAGGTGTGAACCTACATTATCCTAAAATAAATAAGCGTAGATATTGCATTACAGTAATGGAAATTACAAAGTCTACTCACTAACCTTGTCAATTTTATTTCAGCGTCTTCAACTTTCTTGTTGCGTCCGCCTTCTGCACTGATAATGAATCGTTCCGCTTCTTCTTATAGTTTGATAGCAAAATGTTACACAGTACACTCACAATTCTGTTAGTAATTTTACACATATCATTTCCACAGACACATTTTTTCATGAAGATTGAATTTAGTTCTTCGTTTTCACACACTTTTTTTACTGTCAGTCTACACAAGAGTTCATATTGTTTATAGCATTCTTGGAAGAATGCCCATTCATACCGTTCAGATACAAGTACACTCAGTAGCCTAAATGCAATTTCTCCCACACTAATAACGTATTGAGTTGGGACCGACAATCCTCCTCTGTTGACAGTTTCAAAGTATTTATCGCAAACAGTTTCCCTTTTAATTACTTCCGTGCAATGCTCACAATGTATTCTTGTGCAAATTTTAAACGCAGCATAACCACAAATATATAAAAGGGCTGATTTATCAATCTCTTGTACTGTATCACAGTCTAGATCTCTGAAGTCTTCGATTACATCCGTGATATTATCTTTGATTTCTTCAGTATTGTCATTAACTAAATCAAGGTCCAGAGTTAACATGTCATATCTTGCTGATTTTATTCCCAACACAATTTTTGCTCTAATTTTTTTCTCTGCATCAATTATTTGAATCACACCAATGTTGTAGTTGCCACCGCTAAATTGTCTGTACATACTAAATTTTTTCTCTAACTTATCTGTTTGAAATTTTCCACACAACACATATTTCACATTTAAAGTAGAGAGAGAGAATCTTATAATATTTATAAGACATTTTGTACTGTGAATTAAAGCTTTGCCCGTGTCATTTGTTTATGATTCTCCTTTAAGATGTGCACCAACTTCCATCCATCTTTTTACCCAGATAATAAAATTTTCAAGAAACTGTAATTTTGTATCTTCTGTGAAATAAAATGGATATCCAAATTCGTTATTTCTGCGTGCACCACAAACAGGATTCTTCGTATTTACAATGGACCACCATTTGTATATAATATCAAGAAAATCCGCTGTCTCGTTATACCCGTGAACAATCATGGACGCCCTCGTGCTTTCATGGAAGATATTTAAAGCGAGGGATACTTGTTGTCTTTCGATGTTGGTAGGATACAACGTCTTATAGTTTAATTTGTATCCTTTTTTCACCATGCTTTCTTTCTCACTCTTATACGCAGTCCTCAAATGATTGAATTCCGCTTTTTTGATTGAATTTGTACTGCAGGTTTCACTAGTAACTTCAAAATCAGGAAAAGAGAATGTCTTATTCTGGTCTTTTGTGTTTATCCAATTGTTCCTTATGTTTTTCAACAAATGGACAGAGTCGTACATAAAATAAACGGCATGGTCAATTTCGGGCATGAACAGTGTAGAATCATTTTCAGATCCCTTACTTAATATTGAAAACATGTTCTGATTTACTTTATTGTTATCCGAAATGACACATAATATCTTGAAACCACTTTTTTCAATAATATGTACAACCTTTCTTGTTATATCGGCCATTTCAGAACCCGATATTGTTTTTACAGGATGAAGGGAAACAACATGTTCGAAGCTAGAGAATTCAGAAGATATTAAGTATGTTAGAACAGTTTTAGCCTCAATGAGATGATCACGATTTTCTGCGAAACCAGTGATTTTGCCATACCTGTAATCTATTCCTTCATGGGCATATATTTCATCGAGTTGCAAAATAACCCACTTCTCCAGTCCTGATAACTTATCGCCGACTGCTTTTAGAAAATTATTGTTCTCACATTTCTGGTTTGGAGAAACGCCTAATGATGTTATAAGCTGCTGCAAATATTTAGGGTAGGGCAATGATAAGATTTTATTTGCTCGTAGTGTTTCGTAACATTTTTTTGATTGCATGTAAGTAATGAAAGCTATCATAATAATGCGCGGCGAATAGACCTTTTTTGATACTAAAGCCAAGGAAAACTGTACCAAGAAAAAGTCCACCTGTTCAGTCAAACTGTCGTCATTAACCTTTACTAAGGCTTCTTTTAGATTTGTCATATTTGATTTTACATTCTGTAGAAGTCTGTCAACACACGGCGAAGCATTTGTGTCAATGAATTTGTGAACTAACTGCTGTAAACAACTCCACTTTTCCAATAACAAATTCGGTCCAAGAACATCACTTAGTTCTTGGTAACAAAGTGAATTATGATTAAAATAAGCAGAGACTTTTAGATTTCGTTCTACATTCATATAGAATTCTACTGACATAGATTCAGAATTAACGGTATATAGAACAAGTTTATCATTGAAGATCTTAAAGTTAATTACCTTATTTTCTAATTCTGTTGTAGGCAATTTCTTCTCAATTCTCGCTATTAACTCTTCGAAGTTCGATATTTTGTCCTTTTCAGCAGCGTTTTTACTTGACTCATGTTCAGCAATTAATTTTCTCTTTTTAACGTCGGCAGCCCTTTCTTCAGGATTCTTTCTTTTTACCGGCGGCTTTTTCGAAAGATATGCTGGTAAGCCTTAAAAAATTGTACGACAGGAGCCAATTTTCAGTCTTGGCCTATCATACGCAAACACCCTTTCCACACCTTTTGAATCCAGATATGAAACTTCGCGTTCAATGCAGTCAGATTCAAAATGCTTAATACACACGACACTTGTATCCGAAGGAGTCCAGTCTTTTCTTGGAATATTTCTCATCCACTTGTTACGTAATTTTTTGTCTTTGGGAATAGTAAAACACGTCACATATTTACTAACAACACCTTTCAATGTATAATTACTTTTGCAACCCGGGACACAGCACCTTGGCGACATTTTGACAATGGAAAAACCACATTTAACACTGACTTGTATCACGCTGTCTCGAGACCGGACGGACCTATGACGTCACGCACCCCTCCACCAGTATTCCCGCCTGTTATAGAGAACGCCGTGGCTTTACACGTAAATAGGTGAAGTAGCACTTCATCTACTTCACCTGAATAACCGCCCCTGACTAAAAACCAATTAATGACAAAGATTTATAAATTTTCTGTAACTGAAAACCAGTGGAAATTTCAAGTAGCGGCTCTTTTTCATCTACGCTTAATGTGGATTCTAAAATTGTTGACTCTTCGAAGGAATTGCGAATCCTATTATTATTATTATTATTATTATTATTATTATTATTATTATTATTATTATTATTATTATTATTATCAGGGAACGGATTTATATGGACTAAAAATATATGAAATATGTAAATATATATGTAGTTATTTTTACCAAAATATGGAATTAAATATGGATTTTTACCAAAATATGGAATTAAATATGGACTTGAAATTATAAAAAAATGACTATGTACGTTAAATATTGGTACATTTTAATCAAACTAAACAAAAAATATAATGGACGTACCTTATCTTCCAATGTAGTTTCAACAAAACACAATTTTTATTGTCTGTTACCATAACAATAGGTTACAAACATTTCTTTCAAGTGCTGAAAAGTGAATCTTCTTCTATTGTCTCTGAGGATAGATTTATACTGACTAAAAGAGCGTTCGACGTCACAAGAAGTAACTGGTACATAATTCAATTTCACAATGTCTGCTGGGGATAAGTCCAAGTTAATCTTCACTGTTGATTCACCACTCATCACAGCAACAACCTTTTGTAGTTCTTCATATCCAGGGTTTTTTGAAAGTACAGTGTCCACCTTAGCTCTTACTGCATCTGCAACTTTACCTCTACCACGATTCAGTTGTTCCACAGTACTATTTATAATTTCAAAACTTTCAGATAGTGAAAGGTGCCTATTTTGGAGACTTTTGAGCGTTTTTATGATGCATGAAAATGTATGCTGAATGTGAGCTAAGTCATTCTTCACACTTATGTCACAGGTAACTGTTTTCGCAGTATCAATTGAGACTGCATCTTCAGAGTCCAATGCAAGGAGAACATTGTTAATAGAGTCTATATGTTCGGCATAATATTCAACTGCTTCTAGCCATGTACCCCATCTAGTTAAAATTGGCTTTGGTGGCAATGGAATTTCAGGGTACATTTCTTTCAACACGTTAACTCTACTGGGAGCTTTGAGAAATACTTTTTTCACTGATGAAATCAACAAATCTACTTTAGGGAAATTGTCTCTGACCACTTCTGCCACACGATGAAATGCATGCGCCACACAAGTAAAATGAGTCAATTTAGGATATACAACAGATAATGCTTGTCCAGCTTTGACCATATAAGGGGCAGCATCGCTAATAAAGAATAACACATTATCGTACATAATACCCTTTGGCCACAGGATACCCATAGCTTCGTTGAACAGTTTAACTATAGTTTTGTTATTGCACTTTTCTAGAACATCACAATGTAAAAGAATTCGTTCAGAATATTGTTCACTTAACAAACCGATAACTACATTACCAACAAGTCTACCTTCTTTGTCGGGAGTCTCATCAATGGAAACCCAAATTGAACTATCTTTAATTTCATCTCTTATCTTCTGTATTGTCTCATCGTAGATGGATGGAGCATACGTCTTCCTAAGTGTTGACTCATCCGGGATTGTATGTTGAGTATATTTTTCAAGGAATTCCCTGAAGACCTTATTCTTTAGTTTGTAGAGAGGAATATCAGCAGAGATGAGAGAACGGCACAGGTCGATGTTAAACTCAGATCTTACATTCGATGTTGTTGGTTGTGTTAAAAACAATTGTCTCTGCTTGGAATTTAGTTGTTTGTTGGCCTGATGTTTACTAGTTGTAATGTGTTGTTGCACCAGGAACTTTTGTGTAGATGATACTGCACACTGACACAAATTACAAAATAATATTTTATTGTCAGTTGATAAACCATCTTCTTTAAGTTCTGAAATGTAACTTGTTAGTTTTGATTTTAAATTGACTGAATGACGTACTTTTGGCTTATTTACCGTCTTTATAGTATGATTTACAAAACTGAACCTATGTGTACTCTGACTGGCATTTAACTGTTGAGCTGCACAACTGAAGTCTGTTAAAAATTTTAAATTAAATTAATACAGTTTTGTAACTTACTTTCCCATTGTTGATAGGACTGCTAATTTTCAAATAACTCTGATGTTAAAGGGATTACTGAACATGTGTTTAAATCTCTATTGTTGAAATGTATTTTTAAAAGTTAATGGAATTTTGTTTTGTTTTATTGTTAAACCTAATATAATATGGACTGTTTTATATGAAATATGGAAAATATATGGAAATTAACGAAAATATGTACTAAACTCTAAAATATGGAAAAATATGGAAAATAAAAGTAGGATTTTTCAACCCTACACATTGTGAAACATAAAGATAATGCAAAATATAAATTATATTAGCTTTATAAGTAAATATGTATTTACATATAAATCCTTTCCCTGATAATTATTATCGAAATGTGAACGTGAGGCCAACAGCCGGCTGGTCTGTCTGAGCCTTTCAAGGGCTGTGGCACCACAGATAATTATTAGTGTATAATTGAGCACCCACGTACAATAATGGGGTATGTAGTTACGAAATATATTCATACTCACCCCATTATTGCACAATATGACCTACCCCAGAGTTTTGCGTTATTTTGGATGCGAGTGTCGAAATACAATTTTAATATTTGATTGCTATTACTAAGTTTGGAAAGGAATTGTAGCGGTTTTATACATTTTTAGTTTAACTTTATTACTAGTGAACCATTTATTTGATTAATCGTTTGTCTTCGAAATAGGCCTACTTCCTATAAGCTACAGCTCATCGTCTTCTTGTATAAGCAGTAAGGAGAGAAGGAGCAGAAATAAAGGATGCCGGTGTCGAAATACAGTTTTAATATAATAATAATAATAATAATAATAATAATAATAATAATAATATTTATTAATACTATACACTTGAGCTACATTAGGCATTGCAGCCCGAAAGAGCAGAAGCTCGTGCTCGGGCGCAGTTCAGATCAGTTATACAAAATATATCACAAAATTACGAGAGTTCATTGAGCACAATCACATTAATAAATGGTAAAATACATACAGCATGTAATAACAGGGTCTATATACAAATAGAAAATACAGAAGTACATGAATATTGGAGTAACAATTTTAACTCAATTGGCTTAAACAATTAAATAATTAATCTGATTTGTTTCTTAAATCTATGTGTGTTAAGTGTACTTAGCTCAGGGTAAGCTCTAATTAATGTATTATATATTTTGGGTCCAAAATTTCTGCTGTGTTTTAATCCAGCAGTTGTGTGGCATTTGGGAGTATTTAGAAAGAAACTGTAGTTTTGTCTCGTCTGGTATTCATGAGGATCATATTTAAATTTATTGTGGTTTTTATGGAAGTAAATCAGCAATTTTTGTTTATAAATTTGTTCTAGATTTGATACGCCAAATTCCTGAAAAATTAATTTTGTTGGGTAATCAAAAGGTTTATATAGACAAATTTTGATAATTCTTTTTTGGAGCAGATTTAAAGGACGGAGAGTCGATTTTGCCATTCCTCCCCAACCTAAAATACCATACTGAATTATTGATTGAAACAGAGCTAAGTACACAGTACGCAGAACATAAACAGGTAAATAAGAGCGTAGAATGGAAAATTTGTGGATTGTTTTACGCAATCTGTTACACAGAAAGGAGATATGCTTGTCCCATTTTAAATGTTGGTCAATAATAATGCCTAAATATTTAACTTGTGAGGATATACTCAAAGCGTTACATGAGCAAGTAGGTAGGTTACAATCATGTATAGTTATACTTATATTATTATTTATTTCTAGTTGCTCAAGGCCATGTGATGTTAATGAAAATGGTATTAATTTTGTTTTAGAAACGTTCAAAGAAAGTAAGTGAGCATCCAGCCATTCTTTAATAATATTAATACCACTGTTAGAATTTTGATAAGTTTCATTCCAACTCGAACCGCTAAATATAACCACAGTATCATCAGCATAAGAATACAGAGTACCAGAATATTTCTCAATGTCAATTTTAAGTAAATCGTTGATATATATTAAAAACAAAACAGGACCTAAAATCGTCCCCTGAGGTACACCTATATCAATGTTACGTGATTTACTAAGGTGATCATTTATTTTAGTTGCTTGAGTTCTGTTACTTAAGTAAGATTTAAATAATTTTAAAGCAATTCCATTAATTCCTAATCTATCCATTTTATTCAAAAGTATACTGTGATTGACCGTATCGAAAGCTTTTTGTAAGTCTAGAAAAATTCCTAGACATTTATTTCCTACATCTAATTCTTGAATTATTTTTGAGGTAACTGCCATAATAGCATCTTCAGTGCACAAATTTTTTCTGAAACCAAATTGATTATCATTTAGTAGTTTATTTTTTTCTAAAAATGTTATTAACCGTGTTTTTATACATTTTTCAAATACCTTAGAGAGACTGGGTAATAGTGAAATGGGTCTGTAATTATTAAGATTACTTTTGTCACCAGACTTGTGAATTGGTATCACCACAGCATGTTTTAGGGCTGAGGGAAATACACCTTGAGATATGCACAAATTAAATATAAAGGCAATTGGTTTAGAAATAGCTTCGATAATAAGTTTCAGGGTATTTGTTGTAATACCATCAATACAAGGAGCCACATTATTTTTTAAACTATTTACAATATTAATGATTTCACATTCGTTTACAGGAAACATAAACATAGATGCTATACTTTTATTATAAAGCTTATAGTGATGAGTACCAAATACTTTCTTTTTTATATTAGATACGATGTCATGACTTACATTAGTAAAATGATTGTTAAATTCATTTGCGATAGTTTCCTTATTTTCAATTGTTATTCCATTTCGACTTATAATTGTCTTTAATATACTATTTTTATTACATTGGGTGTCAGTAGCTTCGTTTATGGTCTTCCAAAATTGCTTTGGATTATTTTTATTTTTGTTAAATTTTCCAGAATAATATTTGATTCTCTGATTTCTTATTACATTAGTGAGAATATCTCTATATTTTCTGTAGTAATTTAATAAAACATTGTTTTGTTGGTCTCGTTTAACTTGCTTAGCTAACTTATCCCTAGATCGTATTGATTTAACAATACCTGTGGTAATCCAAGGTTTAATTTTTTTGTACTTACTTGAGAATTTGAGAGGGACATGATTAGAATATTTACAAATTAGGTTACAGAGTATTTTATAAAAATTATCGAAACATGTATCTGCGTCTTCATTGTAGAATATAGATTCCCAATTAATATTATTAATATTTGATATGAGGCTTTTATGGTTTATAATTAGCTTATAATTGTCCGAAGGTTCAGTGGCTTCTCTGCTAATACTTTTATTACTGATTGACAACAATGCAAAAGTCATATAATGATCTGTTATTGCGCTTGCATATACTCCAGGTATAAAATTTAAGTTATTTCCCGTTTTTAGGAAAATATGGTCAAGACATGAATTGGATGATGGACGAGTAATGGAATTTAAGTATTTCACGTATCCATATTCATGCATGATATTTAAATACGTGTTGCCAAAATTATCTAATCTATTTTCTAAAATTTGAATGTTTATGTCACCAAGAATAACATGGTTGATTAAATCTTTGTATATTGACAAGAAGCTTTCAAAATTTTTCAGAAATTCATTTTTGCATAGTTTTGGAGATCTGTAAATTGCAGTTAGGTTAACAAGAGTATCATTAATAAGTGTTAATTGAAAATGTATAGCGTTGCAATGGGAAATGTCAATATCACTTAAAGACACTACGATGTTTTCCTTGAAATATACAACTATACCATCACATTTATTATACTTATTACTTCTAACAAATTTTTTATAACCATTAATATCATAGCCAGAGTCATGATCAAGCCAGGTTTCAGTTAGAACTATAATATCAAAGTAAAAGGAAAAATTATTAAGTAAAACACAGAGTTCGGAAAAATTTTTGTTGATGCTACGAATGTTTAAGTGAAATATTTTAAGATCTGATAGAATATTGGTAATATACTCATTGCAGTGATGTAAATCGTTAAAAACCATTGTGTTATTATTGTTATTAAATTTGCACTGATGGATTTCATTTAATATAGTATTACTAGCCATTTTTAAGTCAATTATATTGTATAATTAAACGTGGTTACCGACACAATAGTATTTACAAATTATTTACATCGTCAACATTAGTGATTTTACTCACGGGGCTGGCTTCATCTTTTCTTGCAAATATCTTACCGTCTCTTGTCCATACAAATTTATAATTCTTCAGTCGTGCTGCATCCCTTGTCTTGTTCAAAAGGTCTCTGGTCACTGCTGTCAGTTGGTCAGTTGTATTGCTATTTGTTTTTCACTGGGTCTGAAACGGAATTGTATTGGTTTTATCCGTATTTAGTTTAAGTACATTACCAGTGAACCATTTATTTTGTGTATGCCGGGCGTTGTTACACATTTATGCATGAAAAAAAAAATGCTACTAATTAACAAAACTATGAACTTAACTTCATAAAATTTACATGAAATATGATATATCAGTTGTCTTTTTCCTTTTGACATTGCAGTTATATGCAGCACACACAACAGGCATGTTTTTTCTTAGTTTTTTTTGTACTTCTTACCTACGTTATGCAACATTGTAAGCAGACGAATTTTTACAAAGGTAGGCGCTTAGCTCAGATCTGCCGTGTTTCGCGGTGGCACCGCAAAGAGCGCTGTACAGGACAACATGGCCACTCTATAGTCTTCTCTTTGTAACTCGTTGGATTATACCCATTCTCTGCACTGTTACAAAGAGGTAAAGTGGAAATATAATTTTCGGCATTAGGCCATTTCTACGCTGAGCGCCTCATATGCTAGATGCATCAAGTCCGCCGTGCCGTGCAACAGCGAGTAGGGATTATAGAGAATGGACACTTCCAGAGCCTTCTTTATCTTCTACTATCACAAAGAACTTGCTAATTTCTTAGATAACAACCCAGAATTATGATAATAGGGGAACATAAATATATTGTAAGTTCACAGGGCTAACGGCTTCGAAGCTGGGTACCTGGTTCTAATGAAGTGCACTGGTAGCAATCTAAAACATGGGGGCATGAGATAGTTACTCTGCCTGCCATTAAAAATTCTCTTCACTAAATCCCCAAGGTAAAAAAAAAAAAAAGCCTTCTTTAGTTACAAGCCGGGGCATGGGTAGGTTTGGCAACGCAGAGTGGAGGCGGGAGATTTTAGAGTGATATTGTGTTTGCTCATTGCTTTCGTTATACGTAACGCGTATTTTTTCTATATTACTTCATGCACAAAGGTAAGATCAAGATTCAGATAGTGATGTAAATTATTACGGGTTCGAAAATAGTGTTTTATTGCAATCAATTAGCTATACTTCAGAATACGGCGTAAGTAGGCCACTTACATACAAAGGCTGCCACTTAAAATAATTACAAAAAAAAACATGTTTTTATTGATAGTACGAAGGTAAATAAATAAATAAATAAATAAGATATTCTTTGCACCGAAAATAATAAAATCAATTATGCAATAAAGACGTAAGTTCCTACGCAATATTCTTAAGTTCTATTCAGTTAACAAATTTGTGGCTAGCAAATTGACAATGTTTTGCGACTTAATGGTGTTTCATCTGTGAAAGGTTTAGGATATATTTTAATACCGGTATTTATCTTATGCGATTATCTATCGTGTTTTTCTACAAATATTTCAGATGCCTAGAAAGTGCTGTGTGCCTATGTGTCGTAGCAACTACACTTATAATTAAAAAAAAAAACATACTTGTTTTTTTATTGATGGTACAAGGGAAAATAAATAAATACTTAAAGAAATGTTACTTGTACCAAAAATAAATAAAATAATGACGTACTTTCGCAATACCCTATTCCAATCAATTAACCATTATCTGGCTAGTAAATTGACAATGTTTTGCCGCTTAATGTTGTTTCACCTCTGACATGAAAGGTGTAGGATATCATATGCATTTTAATTTCATGTGATTATGTCGTGCTTTTCTATAAATATTTCAGATGTCCAGAAAGCCAGTTTTAATTTGAACCTGGCCAATCACCATAAAAATACTGTTATCCTAAATTATTTGTTATAAACTTTTTAAAATATAATTTTAAATAAATATAACTACAGAAAACAAGCTAAGAATGTGAATTATGCAAATAGGCCTAAAATAAAATGTAAACAGAAGAAACTATTGACATTTCTATTATAATACAAATATGAGGATGTAAATACAGTTAAGCCAAGTAAAACAATCTATGAAAAAATGAAAACACATCCCTTCAACATAATACGTAACAAAACGCAACATTATCTATTAAGTACATTATGTATCAATTAGCGTAAACTCTGTGGACTTTAAATCCTGTAAATACCAAGTGGGTGAATGTAGAGTATCCAACGCCCACTGAACGAATATTTCACTTTTATCACTGCCAATGTTGCGCTATAATCGTATATGCAAGGTAGGCTATAACAAAAACCTAAACTAACCAAACCTAACCTGTCAAAGAAGCAACAAGTTATATTAAATAATTATGTGTAAAATTGGCCTATGTTTCTATAGTGGGCGGGACATAAGTAACATTGACCAAACCAACAAAGTGATTATATGCATCTACAAATTATAGATAGTTATGACCAGGGAAAGGATTTATATGTAAATACATATTTACTTATAAAGCTAATATAATTTATATTTTTCATTATCTTTATGTTTCACAATGTGTAGGGTTGAAAAATCCTACTTTTATTTTCCATATTTTTCTATATTTTAGAGTTTAGTACATATTTTCGTTAATTTCCATATATTTTCCATATTTCATATAAAACAGTCCATATTATATTAGGTTTAACAATAAAACAAAACAAAATTCCATTAACTTTTAAAAATACATTTCAACAATAGAGATTTAAACACATGTTCAGTAATCCCTTTAACATCAGAGTTATTTGAAAATTAGCAGTCCTATCAACAATGGGAAAGTAAGTTACAAAACTGTATTAATTTAATTTAAAATTTTTAACAGACTTCAGTTGTGCAGCTCAACAGTTAAATGCCAGTCAGAGTACACATAGGTTCAGTTTTGTAAATCATACTATAAAGACGGTAAATATGCCAAAAGTACGTCATTCAGTCAATTTAAAATCAAAACTAACAAGTTACATTTCAGAATTTAAAGAAGATGGTTTATCAACTGACAATAAAATATTATTTTGTAATTTGTGTCAGTGTGCAGTATCATCTACACAAAAGTTCCTGGTGCAACAACACATTACAACTAGTAAACATCAGGCCAACAAACAACTAAATTCCAAGCAGAGACAATTGTTTTTAACACAACCAACAACATCGAATGTAAGATCTGAGTTTAACATCGACCTGTGCCGTTCTCTCATCTCTGCTGATATTCCTCTCTACAAACTAAAGAATAAGGTCTTCAGGGAATTCCTTGAAAAATATACTCAACATACAATCCCGGATGAGTCAACACTTAGGAAGACGTATGCTCCATCCATCTACGATGAGACAATACAGAAGATAAGAGATGAAATTAAAGATAGTTCAATTTGGGTTTCCATTGATGAGACTCCCGACAAAGAAGGTAGACTTGTTGGTAATGTAGTTATCGGTTTGTTAAGTGAACAATATTCTGAACGAATTCTTTTACATTGTGATGTTCTAGAAAAGTGCAATAACAAAACTATAGTTAAACTGTTCAACGAAGCTATGGGTATCCTGTGGCCAAAGGGTATTATGTACGATAATGTGTTATTCTTTATTAGCGATGCTGCCCCTTATATGGTCAAAGCTGGACAAGCATTATCTGTTGTATATCCTAAATTGACTCATTTTACTTGTGTGGCGCATGCATTTCATCGTGTGGCAGAAGTGGTCAGAGACAATTTCCCTAAAGTAGATTTGTTGATTTCATCAGTGAAAAAAGTATTTCTCAAAGCTCCCAGTAGAGTTAACGTGTTGAAAGAAATGTACCCTGAAATTCCATTGCCACCAAAGCCAATTTTAACTAGATGGGGTACATGGCTAGAAGCAGTTGAATATTATGCCGAACATATAGACTCTATTAACAATGTTCTCCTTGCATTGGACTCTGAAGATGCAGTCTCAATTGATACTGCGAAAACAGTTACCTGTGACATAAGTGTGAAGAATGACTTAGCTCACATTCAGCATACATTTTCATGCATCATAAAAACGCTCAAAAGTCTCCAAAATAGGCACCTTTCACTATCTGAAAGTTTTGAAATTATAAATAGTACTGTGGAACAACTGAATCGTGGTAGAGGTAAAGTTGCAGATGCAGTAAGAGCTAAGGTGGACACTGTACTTTCAAAAAACCCTGGATATGAAGAACTACAAAAGGTTGTTGCTGTGATGAGTGGTGAATCAACAGTGAAGATTAACTTGGACTTATCCCCAGCAGACATTGTGAAATTGAATTATGTACCAGTTACTTCTTGTGACGTCGAACGCTCTTTTAGTCAGTATAAATCTATCCTCAGAGACAATAGAAGAAGATTCACTTTTCAGCACTTGAAAGAAATGTTTGTAACCTATTGTTATGGTAACAGACAATAAAAATTGTGTTTTGTTGAAACTACATTGGAAGATAAGGTACGTCCATTATATTTTTTGTTTAGTTTGATTAAAATGTACCAATATTTAACGTACATAGTCATTTTTTTATAATTTTAAGTCCATATTTAATTCCATATTTTGGTAAAAATCCATATTTAATTCCATATTTTGGTAAAAATAACTACATATATATTTACATATTTCATATATTTTTAGTCCATATAAATCCGTTCCCTGATAATTATACTTTACTGTAACAAAAAAACTAAAAGAGTGTTTTGTCATGTTTCACCCACGTTACAAGCTTGGAGGTAAAGGTTGTTTACTACAGATAGGGCCTACTTTCATTATATATCTTATGGTATAGTAAATAGTTTTGCAACGTGTAGAGACTGGGAAAACAATTTAATAAATGCATCCGAATCATACTCGTTCATTTTATAGGCAATCTTGCAGGTCGCATTTAAGAGAACCTAGGAATATTAACATTTTCTTCAGTATATTTGCTAGGACTTCTTGTCATGCTACATGACAATTTTGCTTAGGTTATTCTTTTAAGCCTTCTAGGAATAGCTCAAGTGTTTTAAATTTAGCGTACATAAGTTTAGATTAAGTTCCTAGCACGTATTTGACGAAATACTAGGTTTTTCCACTTCAGTTAAACTGATTTATGCAAACGAACTTAAGACAGCTGACGATTCTAATGTCAGTTATCACCACGCCCACTTTGTTTTGGGCGCATAAGTTCATTACCGACGGTCGTTCAATTTTCTTCAAACATGGCGGCGCAATGACCACTCTATATCTTTCTCTTTCTAACTTCGTTGGTATCAAGTCCCCACACTGCCGGCTGCGCAGAAGATACGACTGGACCCAAATTGAAGCGATCGTTCGCCGCCATCTTGGGGCCGTGACGATAGCGGACGGAAGGCAATGCTGATAGAACGCAATCGTAAAACAAACTAAGATTTATTACTATACAACATAAAAACAACCAAACATGAGCCTAAGAGTAACAAGGATAAAGACAAATATAAATAGTAAAACGTAATTACCTGCATTCTTGTGGTATAACATCAAATAATCAAAGATATTAATCCTGCAACTGTCAGACAATAATCTTCGTCGTCTTTATGAAATGGGCGTATTTCTATTTACATAATTCATCATATCCGTAGGATGGGCTTCCTGAAATATATTTCAATAACCGAGTGAGAACATTAACTTAACCTTGCACATTGTGTGCATCTTGCGGTCGTGAAAATAGCGGACGAAAAGTAATGCTGATAGAACGCAACCGCAAAAGACACTAAGATTTATTACTATACCATAAAAAAAACAACCAAATATAAGCTAAAAGAGTAACAAGGACAAAAATAAATACAAACAGTGAAACATAAACACCTGCATTCCTGTAGTAGTCTACAACAGCAAATAATTGAAGAAACTGGAACTGTCATTCAGTAATCGTCATCTTTGTGAACAACAAATATTAAGCTGTTATGCTAAAACTGTCAATTAAAAATTCTTGTCTTCGTGATTAGGTCTATTCAAATTTACACAATTTAAAAAATCTGTACCGATGGAGTTCCTGAAATATTTAATTAATCGAGTTAGGACATTAAATTAATCTTGCACACTGTGTGCATTTTGCTTAGGCCTAATAATAAATATTTCAATAAACAAGGAAATGGATCAACTGTTATTATTAAATCGAATATGTGCAAGAATGTCAAAATATTGTAACTAGGCCATATCTAGATAGTATGAAAATACTTAATCAGATTTATTTTGCACTCACCTATTGATTCATAAATAAAATTGATTTAGTATGCAGTTGTATGGAGCACAAGAGCACACGATGGTTTCACTTATAACATGATTAAAATACTATATAAACACTATATGACGTATAGGCCTTATATGTAGCACAATAGTAGACCTACACTGTGATTTCACGTATATCACAGGAGAACGATTCATTTAAACTATATAAACACTATATACACACACTATTAATTACATTAATACGCACTTACTCCTAACACATTCAATAATACTGAATAACCTTCTATGTTATTTCAAATTAAGCGGAATTGTGATGTAAACATTATGTAGTCAAATAGCTCTCTGCCCCAAGATGGAGATGCGCGAAAGTGTTCAATTTTTGGTCGAGGATCAGCGCTCGTAGTGAGTCTAGGTTAAACTATAAAACGTCTTTGGTTGGTATAATCCAATTAAATGTTGCCAAGTGTCATGGCGGACGAGCGCAAGGCTACTGCGTGATTCAAAATTATGCATGTATGCATGGCAGCCAACACTACACTATTTAGCGATGAGAGAAAGGCTGCAGTATTTGAAAAGCCAATTACTTGTAACTATGAATTAGTGGACGTAGTTTATAGATACAACACCAGAGTCGCATTCATACGATGCATCCAACTCAGAAAAACCGTGCGGCAAAGGAAGTGTTCACGTAACACATTAATACCAGGGTTCGATTCCCCCATTAAAGTAATTTCTTGGAACATGTAAGAGAGAATGGCAAATTATAGTAAAATTGGAATATTTAAAGGGCAACTGCCAGGACAGAGAATAGACTGAAAAACGGAGAGTGAACTGAGAGAACGAGTGGACTTCGGGGACAGAGAGTGGATTGAGAGTTCATAGAGTGTGGTAGGGCAGAGAGTGGTATGAGAGGAAACAGATTGAATTGAGAGGAGTGAGAGTGGACTGAGAGCACAGAGAGTGGACTGAGAGGACACAGAGTGTACTGAGATGACAAAGAGTTGACTGAGAGCACACAGAGTGTATTGAGAAGACAGGGAGTGCAATGAGAGCACACAGAGTGGACTGAGAAGACAGGGAGTGGACTCAGAGGACACAGAGTGGACTGAGAAGACTGGGAGTTGACGCGGAGGACACAGAGTGGACTGAGAAGACAGCCAGTGGACTGAGAGCACACAGAGTGGACTGAGAAGACAGGTAGTAGACTAAGCGGACATAGAGTGGACAGAGCAGACACGGAGTGGACTGAGAGGACACAGAGTGGACTGAGAAGACAGGTAGTGGATTAACAGGACATGGAATGGATTGAGAGGACACAGAGTGGACTGAGAAGACAGGTAGTAGACTAAGAGGACATACAGTGGACTGAGAAGACAGGTAGTGGAATCAGAGGACACAGAGTGGACTGAGAAGACAGGTAGTGAACTAAGAGGACATAGAGTGCACTGAGAAAACAGGTAGTGGACTAAGAGGACATAGAGTGAACGGAGAAGATAGGTAGTGGACTAAGAGCACATAGAGTGGACTGAGAAGACAGGTAGTGCACTAAGAGGACACAGAGTGAACTGAGAAGACAGGTAGTGGACTAAGAGGACATAGAGTGGACTGAGAAGATAGGTGGTGGACTAAGAGGACACAGAGTGGACTGAGGAAACATGTAGTGGACTAACAGCACACAGAGTGGACTGTGAATACAGGTATTGGACTAAGAGGACACAGAGTGGACTGAGAAGACAGGTAGTGGACTAAGAGGACATAGAGTGGACTTAGAAGACAGGTATTGGACTAAGAGGACATAGAGTGAACTGAGGAGACAGGTAGTGGACTAACAGCACATAGAGTGGACTGAAAGGGCATAGAGTGGACTGAGAAGACAGGTAGTGGACTAAGAGCACATAGAGTGGACTGAGAAGACATAGACTGGGCTGAGAAGACAGGGAGTGGACTGAGATGACACAGAGTGTACTGAGAGAACAGAGAGTGGACTAAAAAACATAGAGTGGACTCAGCAGACAGGGAGTGGACTCTATGTGCTCTCAGTCCACTCTCTGTTCTCTCAGTCCACTCTATGTGCTCTCAGACCATTCTCTGTCATCTGAGTCCACTCTATGTCCTCTTAGTCAACTCTATGTCCTCTTAGTCCACTCAATGTCCTCTCAGTCCACTCTATGTGCTGTAAATCCACTCTATATGCTCTCAGTCCACTCTATGTCCTCTTAGTCCACTCTATGTGCTCTAAGTCCACTCTATGTCCTCTCAGTCCACTCTCTGTCCTCTCAGTCCTCTCTATGTCCTCTCATTCCACTCTATGTCCTCTTGGTCCACTCTATATCCTTTCAGTCCACTCTACGTGCTCTCAGGCTACTCTCTGTCCTCTCAGTCCACTCTCAGTCAACTCTCTGTCCTCTAAGTCCACTCTATGTCCTCTCAGTCCACTCTCTGTCCTCTCAGTCCACTCTCTTTCCTCTCAGTCCACTCTCTGTCGTCTAAGTCCACTCTAGGTGCTCTAAATCCACTCTATGTCCTCTCAGTCTACTCTCTGTCCTCTCTGTCCACTCTGTGTGCTCTACGTGAACTCCATGTCCTCTCAGTACATTCTCTGTCCTCTCAGTCTACTCTCTGTCCTCTCAGTCCACTCTATGTGCTCTAAGTCCACTCTATGAGCTCTCAGTCCACTCTATGTCCTCTCAGTCCACTCTGTGCTCTAAGTCCACTCTATGTCCTCTCAGTCCACTCTCTGTTCTCTCAGTCCACTCTATGTACTCTAAGTCCACTCCATGTCCTCTCAGTTCACTCTCTGTCCTCTCAGTCAACTCTATGTGCTCTCAGTCCACTCTGTGTCCTCTCAGTCGACTCTCTCTCATCTCTGTCCTATCTGGTTCTCTCAGTCCACTCACAGTTCAACCAGGCCACTCTCAGTTCTCCCAGTCCACTCTCTGTACTGATATTCCACTGTCTGAATTCTTAGTCCTCTCTATGTCCACTCTGTCTACTCTCTGTCCTCACAGTCCACTCCCCGTCTACTCAGTCCACTCTATGTGCTCTCAGTCCACTCTCTCTTCTCTCAGCCAATCTGGTACCTCTCAGTACACTCACGGTCCAATCGGTCCAATCTATGTTCTCATATTCCACTCTCTGTCCTCTCAGTCCATTCTATGTGCTCTCAGTCCACTCTATGTGCTCTCAGTACACTCTCTGTCCTCTCAGTCCAATCTGGTTCTTCTCTGTCCGCTCACAGTCCCACCAGTTCTCTGTCTGAATTCTCACTCTACTCTATGTCCTCTCAGTCCACTGTGTGTCGTCTCAGTCTACTCTCTCTTCTCCGTCCACTCTCTCTCTCATCTTAGTCCAGTCTTGTTCCTCTCAGTCCACTCTCTGTCCTCTGAGTCCCCTCTCTGATCTGTGAGTCCTCTCTCTGTCCTCTCAGTCAACTCTATGTGCACCCAGTCCACTCTCTGTCCTCTCAGTCTCATCTGCTTCCTCTCAGTCCACTCACTGTCAAACCAGTACACTCTCTGTACTCATATTCCCCTGTCTGAATTCTTAGTCCACTTTATGTCCTCTCAGTCTACGCTCTGTTCTCTCTGTCCATTCTCTGTCCTCTCTGTCCACTCTATGTGCTCTCAGTGTATTTCCTTTCCTGTCATTGGGGATTATATGATCTGGTTTTGCAACAATTTGCATATCTGCGATACTCATACATATTTTTTGGAATTCCATTTATTCGGGTTTCGAACCCGGGTAATAATTTGTTTGTTGTATAGTTCTTTGCCGTACGGGTACCTTCAGGTGAAAGCATAGTGTCATTGCGACTCTGGTGTTCTGTCTGTAAACTACGTCCACGATTAAATACAGATACAACTTATTACCTTTTCAAATACATGATGGCAGGTTTTCTCTCATCACCTAAGGAGTGTAATGTTGGCTCCCATGCATACATGCTTAATTTGATTTACGTAGTAACCTTGTGCGCGTCCGCCATGACAGCTCGCCTTGGCAATATTTGTGCGCTGAGCACCTCATTATCGTTTGCTTTGGTGTTATGACGGTGTATGTAGTGTAATGTTATTGACGTGGGATCTGGTAAATCACTTTCCTACGTAACTTCTCAGGGTATAATCCAATAAACTATTGCCAAGGCGAACTGTCATGGCGGACGCGCGCAAGGCTACTATGTAAATAAAATTAAGCATGTATGCATGGGAGCCAACACTACACCCCTTAGCGATGAGAGAAAAGCTGCCATCATGTATTTGACAAGGAAATAACTTATAACTGTATTAAATCGTGGACGTAGTTTACAGAGAGAACACCAGAGTCACAATGACACTATGCTTTCAGCTCAAGATACCCGTACGGCAAAGAACTGTACATCAAAAAAATTATTACCCGGGTTCGAACCCCAAATAAATGCAATTCCAAAAAATATGTATGAGTATGACAGATATGCAAATTGTTGCAAAACCAGATCATATAATCCCCAATGACAGGAAAGGAAATTCACTGAGAGTACATAGAGTGGACTGAGAGGACAGAGAATGGACTGAAAGAACAGAGCGTAGACTGAGAGGACATAAAGTGGACTAAGAATTCAGAGAGGAAAATATGAGTATAGAGAGTGTACTGGTTTGACTGTGAGTGGACTGAGAGGAAGCAGATGCGACTGAGAGGACAGAGAGTGGACTGAGTGGACATAGAGTGGACTGAGAGGACAGAGAGAGGACTCAGAGCTCAGAGAGGGGACTCAGTGGGCAGAAAATGGACTCAGAGGACAGAGAGTGGACTGACAGGAACCAGATTGGACTAAGATGAGAGAGAGAGAGAGAGAGTGCACGGAGAAGACAGAGAAGACTGAGAGGACATAGAGTGGACTGAGAGGACATAGAGTAGAGTGAGAAATCAGAGAGTGAACTGGTGGGACTGTGAGCGGACAGAGAAGAACCAGATAGGACTGAGAGGAAAGAGAGTCGGCTGAGAGCTCATAGAGTGGACTGAGAGCACATAGAGTGGACTGAGAGCACACAGAATGGACTGAGAGGACAGTGAGTGGAATTAGAGCACATAGAGTGGACTGAGAGAACAGAGATTGGACTGAAAAGATATAGAGTGGACTAAGACGACAACTAGTGGACTGAGACTACATTGAGTGGACTGAGAGGAAATAGAGTGGACTTAGAGCACACAGAGCGGACAGAGAGGTCAGAGATTAGACTGAGAGGACATAGAGTGGACTTAGAGCACATCGAGTGGACTTAGACGTCTGAGAGTGGACTGAGAGCACAGAGCGTGGACTGAGAGAACAGAGAGTGGACTGAAAGGACATAGAGTGGACTTGGAGGACAGAGAGTTGACTGAGAGTGGACTGACCGGACAGAGACTACACTGAGAGCACATAGAGTGGAATCAAAAGTTATTGGTTGGACTAAGAGGACATAGGGTGGACTGAGAGTACATTGGGTGGACTGAGAGCACATAGAGTGGACTGAGATGACATAGAATGCACTTAGAGCACATAGAGTGGACTGAGAGAACAGGGAGTGGACTGAGAGCACATAGAATGGACTGAGAGGTCATAGAGTGGACTTAGAGCACATAGAGTGGACTAAGAGGACATAGAGTGAACTAAGAGGACATAGAGTGGACTGAGAGTACAGAGAGTGGACTGAAAGTATATAGAGTGGACTAAGAGGCCATAGAGTGGACTGAGAGCACCTAGACTGGACTGAGATGACTGAGAATGGACTGAGAGCACAAAGAGTGCACTGAGAGCACATAGAGTGGACTGAGAGAATATAGAGTGGACTTAGAGCACATAGATTGGACTGAGAGGACAGAGAGTGAACTCAGAGCACGTAGAGTGGACTGAGAGGACAGAGAGTGGACTTTGAGCACACAGAGTGGACTGAAAATATATAGAGTGGATTAAGACGACATGGGGTGGACTGAGAGGACATAGAGTGGACTGAGAGCACATAAAGAGGACTGAGATGACAGAATGGGTTGAGAGCACATAGAGTGGACTGAGAGAACAGAGAGTGGACTGAGAGCACATAGGGTGGACAGAGAGGACATAGAGAGGACTCAGAGCACATAGAGTGGACTGAGAGGACAGAGAGTGGACTTAGAGCATATAGAGTGAACTTGAGAGGACAGAGAGTGGACTCAGAGCACATAGAGTGGACTGAGGGAACATAGAGTGGACTTAGGGCAAATAGAGTGGACTGAGAGTACAGAGAGTGGACTTAGAGGACATAGAGTGGACAAAGAAAACATAGAGTGGACAAAGAAAACATAGAGTGGACTAACAGGACATAGAGTGGACTGAGAGGACGGAGAGTGGACTGAAAGGATATAGAGTGGACTGACAGAACAGAGAATGGACTAAGTGTACATAGATTGGACTGAGAGCACATAGAGTAGACTGAGATGACAGAGAATGGACTGAGAGCACATAGAGTGGACTGAAAGAACAGAGAATTGACTGAGAGCACATAGAGGGGACTGAGAGGACATAGAGTGGACTTAGAGCACATAGAGTGAACTAAGAGGACAGAGAATGGACTTAGAGCACAGGGAGTGGACTGAGAGGACAGAGAGTGAACTGAAAGGATATAGAGTAAACTGAGAGGACATAGTGTAGAATTAGAGCACATAGAGCGGACTGAGAGGACATAGAGTGGATTTAGAAGACAGAGAGTTGACTGAGAGTTGACTGACAGGACGGAGAGTAGACTGAGAGAACATAGAGTGGACTGAAAGGATATAGGGTGGACTAAGAGGACATGGAGTGGACTGAGAGAACAGAGAGTGGACTGAGAGCACATAGAGTGGACTGAGAGGACGTAGAGAGGTCTTAGAGAACATAGAGTGGACTGAGAGTACATAGAGTGGACTTAGCTCATATCGATTGGACTTAGACGACTGAGAGTGGACTGAGAGGACAGAGAGCGGACTGAGAGGACAGAGAGTGGACTGAGAGGACAGAGTGGACTGAGAGGACATAGAGTGGATTTAGAAGACAAAGAGTTGACTGAGAGTGGACTGACAGGACGGAGAGTGGACTGAGAGCACAGAGAGTGGACTGAAAGGATATAGGGTGGACTAAGAAGTTACAGAATGGACTGAGAGTACATAGAGAGGACTGAGAGGACACATGGTGGACTGAGAGGACATAGAGTGATCTGAGTGGACATAGTGTGGACTGAGAGGGCATAGAGTGGACTAAGAGGACATCGAGTGGACTAATAGAACATAGAGTGTACTGAAAGGATATTGAGTGGACTAAGAGGACATAGAGTGGACTGAGAATACATAGAGTGAACTTATAGCACATAGAGTGGACTGAGAGGACATAGAGTGGACTAAGAGCACATAGAGTGGACTTAGAGCACATTGTGTGGACTGAGAGGACAGAGAGTGGACTTAGAGCACATAGAGTGGACTGAGAGAACAGAGAGTGGACTGAAAAGATATAGAGTGGATTAAGACGACAAGGAGTGGACTGATAGTACATAGGGTGGACAGAGAGAATATAGAGAGGACTAAGATGAGAGAGAATGGACTGAGAGCTCATACAGTAGTCTGAGAGAACAGAGAATGGACTGAGAGCACATAGAGGGGACTGAGAGCGCATAGAGTGGACTGAGAGAACGGAGAGTGGACTGAAAAGATATAGAGTGGAATAAGACGGCAAGGAGTGGACTGATAGTACATAGGGTGGACAGAGAGAATATAGAGAGGACTGAGATGACAGAGAATGGACTGAGAGCACATAGAGTAGACTGAGAGAACAGAGAATGGACTGAGAGCACATAGAGTGGTCTGAGAGGAAATAAAGTGGACTTAGAGCACATAGATTGGAGAGAGAGGACAGAGAGTGGACTGAGAGGACATAAAGTGGACTTAGAGCACATAGAGTGGACTGAGAGGACAGCGGGTGGACTTAGAGCACATGGAGTGGACTGTGAGAACAGAGATTGGACTTAGAGCACATAGAGTGGACTGAGGGGACAGAGAGTGGACTGAAAGTATATAGAGTGGAGTAAGACGACATGGAGTGGAATGAGAGCACATACAGAGGACTGAGAGGACAGAGAGTGGACCTAGAGAACATAAAGTCGACTGAGAGAACAGAGAGTGGAATGAAAGAATACAGAGTGGACTAAGACGACATGGAGTGGACTGAGAGTACATATTGTGGACTGAGAGCACATAGAGTCGACTGAGATGACAGAAAATGGACTGAGAACACATAGAGTGGACTGAGAGATTAGGGAGTGGACTGAGAGCACATAGAATGGTCTGAGAGGACATAGAGTGGACTAAGAGGACATAGAGTGGACTAAGAAAACACAGAGTGGAATATCAGTACAGAGAGTGGACTGGGAGAACAGAGAGTGGCCTGGTGGGGCTGTCAGTGGACTAAGAGAACTAGATAAGACAGAGATTGGAGAGAGTCGTCTGAGGGGACACAGAGTAGACGGAGAGCACATACAGTTGACTGAGAGGAGAGAGATTGAAGAGAGAGAACATAGAGCGGACTTAGAGCACATAGAGTGGACTGAGAGGAAAGAGAGTGGACTCAGAGCACGTAGAGTGGACTGAGAGGTCTGTGAGTGGACTTTGAGCACACAGAGTGGGCTGAAAAGACACAGAGTGGATTAAGACCACATGGGGTGGACTGAGAGTACATAGAGTGGACTGAGAGCACATAGAGAGGACTGAGATGACAGAGAATGGACTAAGAGCACATAGAGTGGACTGTGAGAACTGAGAGTGGACTGAGAGCACATAGGGTGGAAAGAGAGGACATAGAGAGGACTTAGAGCACATACAGTGGACTGAGAAGACAGAGAGTACATACAGAGGACTGAGAGGACAGAGAGTGGACTCAGAGCACATAGAGCGGACTGCGAGAACATAGAGTGGACTTAGAGCACATAGAGTGGACTGAGAGAACAGAGAGTGGACTTAAAGGACATAGAGTGGACTAAGAGGACATAGAGTGGACTGAGAGGACAAAGAGCGGACTTAGATCACGTAGAGTGGACTTAGAGCGCATAGAGTGGACTGAGAGCACATGGAGTGGACTCATAGAGTGGACTAAGAGCACATAGAGAGGACTGAGAGGAGACAGAGTGCACTGAAAGGATATAGAATGAACTAAGTGTACATGGAGTGGCCTGAGACTACATTGAGTGGACAGAGCACATAGAGTGGACTCAGATCACAGAGCATGAACTGAGAGCACATAGAGTGGACTGAGAGAACAGAGAGTGGACTGAGAGCACATAGAGTGGACGGAGAGGACAGATTGTAGACTGAGAGGACATAGTGTGGACTTAGGGCACATCGAGTGGACTTAGACGACTGAGAGTGGACTGAGAGGACAGAGAGTGAACTGAGAGCACAGAGTGGACTGAGAGGACATAGAGTGGACTTAGCGCACATCGAGTGGACTTTGACTTCTGAGGGGACAGAGAGTGGACCGAGAATACAGAGAGTGGACTGAGTGGACATAGAGTAGACTTAGAAGACAGAGAGTTGACTGAGAGTGGACTGACAGGACGGAGAATAGACTGAGAGCACATAGAGGGGACTGAAATTAATTGGGGTGCACTAAGAGGACATAGAGTGGATTGAGAGAACAGTGAGTGGACTGAGAGCACATAGAGTGGAATGAGAGGCGTAGAGTGGACTTAGAGCACATAGAGTGGACTGAGAGGACATAGAGTGGACTTAGCGCACATCGAGTGGACTTAGACGACTGAGAGTACAGAGAGTGGACTGAGAGGACAGAGAGTGGACTGAAAGGACAAAGAGTGGATTGAGTGGACATAGAGTGGATTTAGAATTCAGAGTGCTGACTGAGAGCGGACTGACAGAAGGGAGAGTAGACTGAGAGCACAGAGAGTGGACTGAAAGGATATAGGGTGGACTAAGAGGACATAGAATGGACTGAGAGTACATAGAGAGGACTGAGAGGACAGAGGGGGGACTGAGAGAACATAGAGTGGTCTGATGGTACATAGTGTTGACTGAGAGGACATAGAGTGGACTAAGAGGACATAGAGTGGACTAAGAGAACATAGGGTGGACTGAAAGTATATAGAGTGGACTGAGAGTACATAGAGTGAAGTTAGAGTACATAGAGTGGACTGAGAGGACATAGAGTGGACTAAGAGCACATAGAGTGGACTTAGAGCACATAGAGTGGATGGAGAGGAGAGAGAGTGGACTTAGAGTACATAGAGTTTACTGAGAGAACAGAGAGTGGACTGAAAAATTTACAGTGGACTAAGACGACAAGGAGTGGACTGATAATACATAGGGTGGACAGAGAGAACATAGAGAGGACTGAGAGAACAGAGAATGGACTGAGAGCACATAGAGTGGACTGAGAGGACATAAAGTGGACTTAGAGCAATACAGTGGACTGAGAGGACAGAGATTGGACTTAGAGCACATAGAGTGGACTGAGAGAACAGAGAGTGGACTTAGAGCACATAGAGTGGACTGAGAAGACAGAGAGTGGACTGATAGTATATAGAGTGGAGTAAGACGACATGGAGTGGAATGAGAGCACATAGAGATGACTGCGATGACAGAGAGTGGACCTAGAGAACATAAAGTCGACTGAGAGAACAGAGAGTGGACTGAAAGTATACCGAGTGGACTAAGACGACATGGAGTGAACTGAGAGTGCATTGAGTGGACTGAGAGCACATAGAGTGGACTGAGATGACAGGAAATGGACTGAGAGCACATAGAGTGGACTGAGAGATTAGAGAGTGGACTGAGAGCAAACAGAATGGACTGAGATGACATAGAGTGGACTAAGAGAACATAGAGTGGACTAAGAATACAGACAGTTGAATATCAGTACAGAGTGTGGACTGGGATTACAGAGAGTGGCCTGATAGTTCTGTGAGTGGACTAAGAGAACTAGATAAGACAGAGATGATAGAGAGTCGACTGAGAGGACACAGAGTGGACTGAGAGCACATACAGTGTGAGAGGACAGAGATTGAACAGACAGGACATAGAGCGGACTTAGAGCACATAGACTGGTCTGAGAGGACAAAGAGTGGACTGAGAGCACATAGAGTTGACTTAGAGCACATAGAGTGGACTGAGAGGACATGGAGTAGACTCGGATGACATAGAGTGGACTGAGAGCACATAAAGTGGACTGAGAGGACAGAGAGTAGCTGACAGCATATAGAGTGGACTTAGAGCACATAGAGTGGACTGATAGGACATAGATTGGACTGAGAGGACATAGAGTGGACTTAGAGCACACAGAATGGACAAAGAGGACAGAGAGTAGACTGAGAGGACATAGAGTGGACTTAGAGCATATAGAGTGGACTGAGAAGACATAGAATGGACTGAGAGCACATAGAGTATACTTAAAGCACATAGAGTGGACTGAGAGAACAGAGAGAGGACTGAGAGGACATAGAGTGGACTTAGAGCACATAGAGTTGATTGGGAGGACATAGAGTGAACTGAGAGCACATAGAGTGGACTTAGAGCACATAGAGTGGACTGAGAGGACATAAAGTGGACTGAGAGTGGACTGAGAGGACAGAGATTGGACTGAGAGGACATAGAGTGGACTTAGAAGACAGAGTATTGACTGAGAGTGGACTGACAGGACGGAGAGTAGACTGAGAGCACAGAGAGTGAACTGAAAGGATATAGGGTGGACTAAGAGTACATAGAGTGGACTGAGAGGACATAGAGAGGACTGAGAGGACAGATGGTGGACTGAGAGAACATAGAGTGGTCTGAGGGGACATAGTATGGCTGAGAGGACATAGAGTGGACTGAGAGAGCATAGAGTGGACTAAGAGAACATAGAGTGGGCTGAAAGGTTATAGAGTGGACTAAGACGACATGTAGTGGACTGAGAGTACATAGAGTGGACTGAGAGCATATAGAGAGGACTGAGATGACAGAGAATGGACCGAGAGCACTTAGAGTGGACTGAGAGTACAGAGAGTGGACTGAGAGCACATGGAGTGGACAGAGAGAACATAGAGTGGACCGAGATGACAGAAAGTGGACTGACTCATTGAGGGCAATCTTTCTAAACATAATGTCACATGTCCACTTATTAGCAGGCTTAGTTATAATACTCTCAAGACATTATTTCCCTAATTCGATCCATGTAAACTTATGAATGATATATACAGCCGCTACAGGTACGGTATGAAGAAAATGCAAAAAAAAAACTTTATATTTTGTAAATATAAATGCCGTTACTGGAATGGTAACAGGCCATACTTGAAGTAAAGAATAACTTTCCTAATTCATGTCTAGTGTAATCATGTGACATTAGTATGGCTATTAAGGAGTTAGTATTCTAAAAAATGCAGAAATTGTAAAGAAGTCCCGGTGCCAAATAGTAATAGGCAGTTGATTTAAGGCTGAGAGGGCATTAATCCCTAAGTTCGAGCATAGTGAACTTATAAGATATAAGTGTATGTATGGAGAGCCAAAAAATTTGGAAGTTTATTATGCTTATACATGATATCTGCGCATATACTAAAATATACTTAGTATCGCACCAGGAAGGGCATTATTTTCTTGAGTGGAATAATGTGATCTAATAACAACAGTTAGTAGAGATGGTAAGGATAGTCCTAGTATGAGGGATAGTGATCCACAGGGAAAGGGAGACATTAATCATGAAACAAGTACCTATACCAATATTTATTGTACACATATTGAACAATCCTAACTAATACTTGTATAATCAATAATAAACAACAGATTTGAGTACACAATATACGAAGAAACTAATAAATAATGTTATAAAATACCGGTACCTTATTGCAAGACAATGTTTGGATAATGATGAATGCAATTACGGTAAAACATTAAAAACGCGTTGCAGATGCAATTATTTTACAACACCAATATATACATTAAAAATAAGGAAATAGCATAAACTGTAAAGGATGGTATTTCCATATAATTCCCTAACGTAGGAAGAATGTGTTTGCAAAGAAAAAGTGAATAATGCACAAAACTGCACAAGGACAAGGTAACAGTGGCGAAGCAAAAGTGTCAAAACTAAATAGGATGATATAAATCTGCTATCCTTCTATCATTTTATACATTAGATGATTCACGGCATTTTGAAGACAAATATAGTTACATAATCCATTCAAAAAAAAAATCCAACAGAATACGTATAAAACAATTTGAACTATATGACCAAGAACTCCCAGTTAACCAAAGATATTTCTTACACCAAGACAATAGAATATTTACATTTAGTCTTCCTCCATCCGCTGTTTTAATCAGTGCTGTAGTTGGAAAATAATTTTAGGGGTACTGTTCAAATCTCCTAGGTTGGAGATCGCAGCCACAATAGCACATAAGGCATGGGGTTAAATGTTGACAATGATGGCCCAACACAGGATTGAGAACAAAAGCCTAGGATTTATTTTACTAGAAGAGTATTTCTATTCTTAGTCGAAATATCGTTCATTACACTAAAGCGCCTTTGTATTCTGAAGTTGAAATTTGAATAGAATGCATTATAGGTCTATGTTACAAATTACGAAGCTCTGGAGGTTTCATATTGAAGTCAGTATAATCCCTAAAGGCCAGAATGTACTTTCGATTTTCTTCAAAATGGAAATGCTCATACAAGTTTAAGATGAACATATTAGTACAGGTTATAGGTAGGCCTACAAGTAAATGTTTGTATTTACAAATGAAATCTTTCAACATTCTCTATTTTACGTGTCTTCCATTCTATAATACTAATCTCAGACTGTCAACATAAGTAGGATGTTACTGTGGGCTTGGAAAGCCTCTGATTGAAATTTTCTGCCAGAGTTCTGTAAAAATGACTAGGTTTTATATTAGCTATATTTGTCCTGCAATGTAGCTCACTATCTTTGAAAACTTCCTATTATGAAGCAGAAAATGCCTCTTCAACATAAGATCCAGGCGAATGTACCATAGAATCAAAGACCTTAACAGTACAGTATGCTATTAAGCTTATGAAATTGTTATATGTCTCATAATAAGGCCATCACACACTACTGCCATATTCTGAACAAAATCATCAGACATTGTAATTTCAGGTAAACTTGCGTATTTAGACCTTAATTAATTCAGAGTCTCTTAACTTATTATTAATATAATGGAAGACTTCAGTTGTGAGGTGTCGTGTCATCAAACTAGTAGACCTATTAATTAGAAATATCACGACAGGCTTGAAATTAACAGATAACTACTATTCATGAGGTGCCAGACCATAGTTTTCAATAAGACAACGAATATACAAGTGTGTAAGCAAAGCATATGAGATACCAGCTGTTACTGTTATGCCAGAAATCAGAATTAAATTTTTTCAGATATCTAACATCCTTCATTTCAAAGTGTATCACAGACTAGTTGAACATAATGAATGTTTTCAAGTCTATATTTTTTGCCAGTATGGTAACAGCAAGTTTTTATTTTAGACGGTATGGCGTATTGGCCCGTACCGGCCCAACTACAGCACTGATTTTAATGTGTAAATGTGGAGTCCATCACAAACTTTCTAAGCACACTTATGTTTCATACATCCAACTTGAAAACTGTTTAGCTTTTAAATCTACCTTAATGTTCTCTCATTAAGATTCATAATACAGAAAATATGTAACACTCACAGGCATGGACTCTCAATGAAACTAACACTCAACAACACAGTGCATATACAGAGCCCCAAATATAAAGCGACATATCAAATTGTGAATGAGAGGCTAGTGACGCTTTGTATGGAAATGTAGCGAATCGATATCCCCTCCCCAGAATCCCCCTCTACAATGCGAATCAAGGTCGTAGTTACCGTCTCTAAGACGCATGTGCCACAAGCCCCTCGCAATGAACTTTCCATACTGGAAGGAGTGCCAACAGTGTATTTATTTTTTTGGATGGATTGGAGTGTAATCAAGTGGTACGATACATCGATGTTACGAACTTACTGGCCTATTGTTACCAGGTATAATAACTTAAATAAATGAGGGAACCGGTAGGATAAGTCTCAAAAGCTCTTAAGAACTTCGTCAATGAAAGTTGGCAAGTCATTACTTTTTAGTAGGCATGGTAATATTTTTCGGCACTGTAACAATTATGCGTCAAAATGTGCATGATTATCAATAGACAGTGGAAAAAAAGTCATTCGGATGTGGATGTAACGAGTCCATTCTATGTGCTCTAAGACCACTCTATATCTTCTCAGTCCACTCTATGTCCTCTCTGTCCACTCTATGTCCTCTTAGTCCACTCTATATCCTTTAAGTACACTCTATGTCCTCTAAGTCCACTCTATGTCCTCTTAGCCCACCATATGTCCTCTCAGTCCACTCTCTGTCCTCTCAGTCCACTCTCTGTCCTCTCACTCCACTATATGTGCTCTAAGTCCACTCTATGTGCTCTCAGTCCACTCTATGTCCTCTCAGTCCACTCTATGTCCTCTCAGTCCACTCTATGTGCTCTAAGTTCACTCTATATACTTTCAGTCCAATCTCTGTTCTCTCAGTCCACTCAATGTGCTCTAAGTCCACTCTCTGTCCTCTCAGTCCACTCTATGTGCTCTAAGTCCACTCTCTGTCTTCTTAGTCCACTCTATGTGTTCGAAGTCCACTCTGTGTCCTCTCAGTCCACTCTATGTGCTCTCAGTCCATTCTCTGTTCTCTCAGTGCACTCTATGTGCTCTCAGTCCATTCTCAGTCATCGCAGTCCACTCTATGTGCTCTCAGTCCGCTCTATGTACTCTCAGTCCACTCTATGTCTTCTTAGCCCACACTATGTCTTCTTAGTCCACTCTATGTTCTCTTAGTCCACTCAATGTGCTCTAAGTCCACTCTATGTACTCTCAGTCCATTCTATGTGCTCTCAGTCCACTCTCTATTATCTCAGTCCAATCTATGTGCTCTCAGTCCACTCTATGTACTCTCAGTTCATTTCTTGTCGTCTTAGTCCATTCTGTATTCTTTCAGCTCTCTCTCTGATCTCTCTGTCGACTTCATGTTCTCTAAGTCCACTCTCTGTCCTCTCAGTCCTCTCTATGTGCTCTCATTCCACTCCATGTCGTCTTACTCCACTCTATATCCTTTCAGTCCACTCCCTGTTCTCTCAGACCAATCTATGTGCTCTAAGTCCACTCTCTGTTCTCTCTGTCCACTCTATGTGCTCTGAGTCCACTCTATGTCCCCTCGGTCCACTCTATGTGATCTCAGTGTACTCTCTGTTCTCTCAGTCCACTCTATGTGATCAGTCCATTCCCTGTCATCTCAGTCAACTCTATGAGCTCTCAGTCCACTCTATGTCCTCTCAGTCCAACCTATGTGTTCTAAGTCCACTCTATGTCCTCTCATTGCACTCTCTGTTCTCTCAGTCCACTCTATGTGCTCTGTGTCCACACTCTGTCCTCTCAGTCCACTCTATGTGCTCTATGTCCACTCTCTGTCCTCTCAGTCCACTCTATGTGCTCTAAATCCACTCTATGTCCTCTCTGTCCAATCTATGTGCTCTCAGTCCACTCTCTGTTCTCTCAGTCCTCTCTATGTGCTCTCAGTCCGTTCTCTGTCATTTCATTTCTCTCTATGTGCTCTCTGTCCACTCTATGCACTCTCAGTCCACTCCATGTCGTCTTAGTCCACTCTATATTTTTTCAGTCCACTATCTGTTCT